>NC_060146.1:164274436-164574436 GCF_021461385.2 Schistocerca piceifrons | reverse complement strand
GTTTGGCCTTGTGCTGTTCGCAGGTCGAGCAAACATGTGGACGATCCGGGAGACGTGCGTCACGATGGAGGAGGAGATGAAGAGGAACCCGGAGCTCAACCAAGCTGACCTGGACCACCTCAAGGCGTGGCTTTCCAAGCAGCCCCACCTGCCTGACATCGACGGTGAGTCAACTCGACTCCAACACTCACTTTTATACTAACAGACATTAATGGTTTAACCTGTGTAGCACACTTTTGCCTCCGCCATCCCCCTCCCCCATCATGCTAAGGTGTTACTGTCGCACAATACTGCGAGACTCTCGTAAATGCAGTTTGACAGGTGGTGAGATGCAGTGCATGAATTTAACAGCACAGTATTGGTGTATGTCCTGCAGCCAAGGAGATGTAATGTAGCTATACTAAAATTTAGACTTTCAAAGCCAGAAATGTCATGTCCATTATAATTATCCGGGCTGTTATGCCGTGGTCGGTTGATGAATTCTGTGTCAGAATTCATCAACCGACCACGGAATAACAGCCCGGATAATTATAATGGACACTGTAGCTATAGTAAACTGTCATAGTATGGGGCAGTCTCCATTGACACATGACCCTGAATCAGTAACAGACTGTGGGTGGAGGTGCCTAGTAATAAACCACAATCCGTGAAGTGGACAGAATATCATCAGCATACCTCACTTCAGCCGAAGAAATGTGATAACGCTATTGTCAATAGATGCTATATAGAAAACTTTCCAATACCAAATACATTACTGGCTGATTCGCAGACTGTAAGGGGTCTTCAAAGAAGCCACGGTATGTGAACAATGCAGCTGCAGCATACCTCTGCGTATTCAAAGAGATGTGAGTAAACTGCTTTCACCTGACACTGCATGGGAAAACTGGCTGTTGACATATGGTCATGGTTCGGTGACTTCATAGTTAATGGAGTGTAGTAAGAAGCAACAATCTGTGTACAGCTCATCTGTGGTATATCTTTCTCACGTGGACTTTAATAGTAGTACCTGGTAATAAGCTGTGGAATACATACTCAACAGCATAGCTGTGCTCGACCTCTCTTTTGTCAAAGAGATGTAAGTTGTCTGACAAGTCTCTGAATGGGAATACTCCATGATGAGATACGGTTATGCATTCACATGAGACAGAACGGGTGCAGGTTACTGCGATCTGTAAAGTAAGGTTAAGCCATATATCTTTTCAGCTAAACAAATATGATACCGCTATTCTCAACAGGAATCTCATCATGGATGCACGGGTCTAAGTCAACATGGCTGTCGCACTTTCCATTCCAGTGAGAGACATACAGGGTGTTCCACAGTTAATGTCACACCCTCCTAGAGGTGGTAGAGGGGACTTAGTAGATCAAGTTCTGCATAGGAAGCCATGTCCGGAAACTTCATCCAACGAGCGTAATGACTGACACATTTAAACATTTTACATTACTGATGTATAACGAATGCTATGCACTATTATACTACTTGTCATTTAAGATCGTACAATTAAGAATTAACTGTTTATCACCCTAAAGAGCGTCAAAGTCGTAGGCGACGGCACCTGTAAATGTATGTATACAGGGTGTTACAAAAAGGTACGGCCAAACTTTCAGGGTACATTCCTCACACAAAAAGAAAGAAAATATGTCATATGGACATGTGTCCGGAAACGCTTACTTTCCATGTTAGAGATCATTTTATTACTTCTCTTCAAATCACATTAATTATGGAATGGAAATACACAGCAACAGAACGTACCAGCGTGACTTCAAACACTTTGTTACAGGAAATGTTCAAAATGTCCTCGGTTAGCGAGGATACATGCATCCACCCTCCATCACATGGAATCCCTGATGCGCTGATGCAGCCCTGGAGAATGGCGTATTGTATCACAGCCGTCCACAATACGAGCACGAAGAGTCTCTACATTTGGTACCGGGGTTGCGTAGACAAGAGCTTTCAAATGTCCCCATAAATGAAAGTCAAGAGGGTTGAGGTCAGGAGAACGTGGAGGCCATGGAATTGGTCCGCCTCTACCGATCCATCGGTCACCGAATGTGTTGTTTACAAGCGTAGGAACACTTCGACTGAAATGTGCAGGAGCTCCATCGTGCATGAACAACATGTTGTGTCGTACTTGTAAAGGCACATGTTCTAGCAGCACAGGTAGAGTATCCCGTATGAAATCATGATAACGTGCTCCATTGAGCATAGGTGGAAGAACATGGGGCCCAATCAAGACATCACCAACAATGCCTGCCCAAACGTTCACAGAAAATCTGTGTTGATGACGTGATTGCGCAATTGCGTGCGGATTCTCGTCAGCCCACACATGTTGAATGTGAAAATTTACAATTTGATCACGTTGGAATGAAGCCTCATCCGTAAAGAGAACAATCGCACTGAAATGAGGATTGACACATTGTTGGATGAACCATTCGCAGAAGTGTACCCGTGGAGGCCAATCAGCTGCTGATAGTGCCTGCACACGCTGTACATGGTACGGAAACAACTGGTTCTCCCGTAGCACTCTCCATACAGTGACGTGGTCAACGTTACCTTGTACAGCAACAACTTCTCTGACGCTGAAGAAGAATTGCCTCATCGATTGCAGGTGTCCTCGTCGTTCTAGGTCTTCCCCAGTCGCGAGTCATGGGCTGGAATGTACATACTAAAATGAGCTCTAACATGGAAATTAAGCGTTTCCGGACACATGTCCACATAACATCTTTTCTTTATTTGTGTGTGAGGAATGTTTCCTGAAAGTTTGGCCGTACCTGTTTGTAACACCCTGTATGCGTGGTGATTCCGTGTTCATATTATAAACTTTCGAGGACGATAGAGAAAGATAAATGCATCTATTTGAGGTAAGAGTCGCTAGTTCGGAAACTAACGAGTCAAAAGTTATAAGCGAAAACCGTTCTGATGCCTGTGACAGTGGAATATATGTACAGCTACTGCTGTTGCTAAGGTTGTAGGGTACGCAACTTTCAGAGATGGTAGTATGAAAACAAGAAACAAAAAAAAAAAAAAAAACAAGGAAACAATGTCTAGTAAACATGGGCTGTAAAATGCATACCTGAGGAGCTATGAACACTTGTTCACTAAAGGAGATATATTTGAGACTAGGGAAGATCAACGAGTGCTCATAGCTCTTAGGTTTACGTTCTAGAGCCCATATTTACCGGACATTTTTTCCTTGTTTTGGTCCATACTACCACCTCTGCAAGTTGCCTACCTTACGGTGTTAGCAACTATAGTAGCAGTACACGTATTCCACTGTCAGTGAGAGATCGGTTTCCGCTTATAACTTTCGGCTCGTTCGTTTCTGGTACAGGGAACCATCCCTCAAACTGCTACATTTATCCTTCTCTATCATCCTAGAAAGTTTGCAACGTCATCACGGAATCACCATGTATGTACACACATCTACATGCGCCGGCGGCTATAACTTAAACGCATTATAACGTTGTTGGATGACGTTTCCGGACATGGGTTCCTGTGTAAAACTCGATCTACTAATTCCCCCCACCAAACTCTGGAAGTGTGTAACATGAATTGCGGAACATCCCATAGTTACACGTGACTACAATAGGTTGCAGCAGTCTTCGGTTTTGGAAACAGCAGAAGCACGTGCTGCCACAGCTACTCCTTTCTGCCCCAGGTACCTCTATAGTAAATTTTATCGTGACAGAAAATGTTCTGCCCATAGAACATCGTCGGATATCGAAAACATTGTTCGTGGAAAACTCAGCTTGCCATTTTCGCACATGATATCCCTCGAACCATGGATGAAGAGCGACAGGCAGATTCTATATTCCTAGATTTTCAGAAAGCGTTTGACATGGTGTCCCCCGTCAGATTGCTGAGAAAGGTCTTAGCGTACAGAATTGGCTGCCTGTATGTTGTCCTCGACGGCGAGTGTTCATCAGAGACATGGGTATCGTCACGAGAGCCCCAGGGAAGTGTGATAAGGCGACTGCAGAGTGTCTCAAAAGAAAGTTTATATTTGAGGAGGTCACTGGACATGCGCAACAAATCAGATGACAGTGAGGGGTACAGTCATCACTTGCTCGGCCTTTAGGAATTCAATGAAATGATAATTAAATCAAGACCCTAAGCTGTCGACAGGCGTTGATAGAGATCAACGGGGACATTAGAAAATGTGTAACTCGACCGGGACTCGAACCCGGGACCTCCTGCTTACATGGCAGACGCTCTATCCATCTGAGCCACCGAGGGCACAGAGTATAGTGCGACTGCAGGGATTTATCCCTTGCACGCTCCCCATGAGATCCACATTCAAAACGTAATGTCCACACACTACATTCGTAGTGCCCTTGCCCATTACAGTCATTACTCGCGGCAGACTCCCATGAGAGTTCAGGCAATACGTGTGCATCCCCACAGAAGAATAAGGTCAATGGTCGGTTAGCCTTAACTATATGAAGATAGTATCTGTTCTTTCAGACATGTCCGAAAAAACAGATACTACCTTCATACATTTAGGAATTCAGTCGATACGGAGAACTTCTCCGGAGCTGATCGAGCGTTCCGTGTGAGAGAATTTTACGAAAGCTGTGATTCGCGACTGTGGCACGGAAGAAAATACGCAGTGATCGTGGATTGCATAATGTGAATGACGCTCCAAGTGTTATCCGGAAATGGATCAAAACATTTGAGGAGACCGGTTCAACACTGGCCAAACCGGAATGCTGGCGATCAAGGTCATCAAGAGCGGCCGAATCCGTGAACAGTGTCAACCGGTCGGTTGGTGACGACCCTAACCTCTCCATTCGGAAACGTGCAAGGTCTTTAAACGTGCATAGATCATCACTGCACCGAATTCTGCACAAAGGCCTTAAACTGTACCGTTACAAAATTCAAGTGGTTCAAGAATTAAAGCCTTAGGATGCCAGTCGTAGGTTGCAGTTGTTAATGATGTGACTGAGTACCCGTCATTTGAAAACTTCTTATTTTCTGATGCGGATCGTTTTCACCCTGACCGTCACATCAATAAGCAAAGCTGCCGCTACTGGAGTGCGGTTAATCCTAAACAGAAGCATGAAAATCATCTTCATTCGCTAAAAGTTACTGAACGGGCTGCGGTGTCGGCTCGAGGAAAAATTGGCCCGTACTTTTGCGAGGATGACAGCGATGGTGCAGTTACAGTGAATTTTGAACGTGTTGTAACGGTGTTAAATGAATTTTTGGTGTCTGAATTGCAAAACCTCCCTGGTTTTAATCAAAAAACGTGGTTTCAGCATGACGGAGCCGCAACACCCATGCCCAATGCGTATATACTACGATGTCTTCAAATTTTCCCTGGAGAATTATTCCCCATGAGGGATGATATAAATTGGCCCCACGCCATCCCAGTGGCTACATGCCAACCCGTCTCGTAAAATTTTGTTCATTGCTTAAATGAGCGCCGTAGACGTGCTGGATTGCATTTAAATGGCATTATTTTTAAGAAGTAAATTCCTAAACTGCGTATTTCAGTAATACAGGTTTTGACGATAGACTTCAACCTCTACTTTATTTTGGCAATTAAATAATTGTATGTTTTCTTTCGCGACTCCTGTATTATTCTCTATATATACATAAATGACCTAATAGATAATTACATAAATGAGCCGACAGATGTTGTTAGAGCAGTTTCGATGTTTTGCGGTGAGTGATTTTCGTTTGCTGGATGTAGATTGAAGTTTCATTGGTTGTTTTCACCGACTCTTCGTTTTCACGGAAATGTGTGATGAAATTACGTCCTATCTCACCGCTGTAGAAGTTATTTCAACTAACGTACCGAATGAGATTTTGTAAATTTCTGGTTCTGATTAGTTGAAATTTTTGATGGTTGTGAAGTGTAGTTTCCTTCTTAAACTGTTGTTAGTTCGGAAAGCGAATTTAATTATGGTGTTTTTGGAAAGTGCGTTTGTCGGCCGCTGTGGCCGCACTGCCGCTACGGTCGCAGGTTCGAATCCTGCCTCGGGCATGACTGTGTGTGATATCCTTAGGTTAGTTAGGTTTAAGGGGACTGATGGCCTCAGATGTTAAGTCCCATAGTGCTTAGAGCCATTTGAACCTCTTGAAAAGTGCGTTTTCGATCTTGAGTTTGCTCGTAAAGATTAGCTTCAATCGCCGTGGACAAAGCGATTGTGATTTTAGTTCTGCCACACATTGTTGACAGCCATTTTCTGGGACACGTTGCGCATCACGCGGTTGTGATTAGCTAAGGACAAGAGTTTAAGCCCAGGACTACAAAACATATCGTCTGCCGCAGCTCAGTCAGTAGTCGCTTTAGATCAACTATCAACAGTGCACCTCACATTTCCGTCATACTCGCGGCTGCCACTTCCAATATTGCTCCGCGTTTCACACTAACAACATTTGTGAAGGGACCCGCTGTGTTTGTGTGTCGCCCATAACCGAGCGGTAGCCAGCGGCCGGTGTGGCAACACCGTGGCGACACGTGACAGACGTCAACTATCAAGTAATTTTAATCGTACTGCAGTATGATAATATCACTTCTTGTTTTTGAAAGTGTATAAAGCAATCCTGAAAATTGCACTGTTCACTAGTTTTGATACCTGAAAAGTAGCAAAATTTAGCAAGTATGTTGAAACTGTAAACAGGGAGATACGTGATCTGTTGTCAGTTCTTTATATTTTTATTTGTGCAAAGTATTTAAAACGTGTGAAGTCAAGATCACACATGAGATCTTCTTTATTTGGCCTGATGACTAGTTTCGGCTAACAATCTAGCCACCTTCAGATCTAAAACACAAATTTTCCATGTTAGTAATTTACAACAGCTTACAGAACTGCACACGGTATTGTATGTATACACAAATTAATCACAGAATACATAACATTAAATTCTTGATTAGTGTTGTTGCCATTATGGCTTCATATATCGTTGAAATCTTCCTTAACATGACAACACCTGTACGTGACATAATGAAAAACAGATTTTCATCGTTCATGGCTAGTGTAATTGAACTATGGTCATAAAACTGAAAATACACATTATTGTATAGAAAAGGCAGTGAAAATAAAACAATAAGGAACTAGCCACTAAAGTGAAGAAATGTAAAAGGTACCGTCTTACCAAAGACGTTACGCTATAACAACTTAGCAACTGACCAATTAGTATTTACATCATTTCATACGAGACATAATCACGTCGTATTTGTTGCTGTGGCGTGGCGCATGTGAATAATATGGCAGCTGATGCCCATTACAACATACAACAAATGCAACATTCGGTATGTATGTAGTATACACATGTGTGGTCGGTACTGTGGCGGAATGGGAACTGACAGCCATCAGTCTCAAGCAATGTGTCAATACCCATCAGTCTCAAGCAATGTGTCAATACCTGGTTAATGCACCAACTTTTGTTACTGTATATTTTCAATTTTATGACCATCGTTCAATTACACTTGTCACGGAAAATGAAAAGCTGTTCTTCGTTATGTCAGACATCGATGTTGTCATTTTAAGAAAGACTTTAACGATGTTGACGATGATGTTTGGTTTTGTTGGGTGCTCAACAGCGCCGTCATCAGCGCTCATGCAAAGCCCTAATTCTTCACACTGTCCAGTTCCTTTACTGAGTCCAATTTAGCCACTGTCAAGAATGAGCAAGCCACGGTTTACCAGTTACCTAGCGCCCAACCGATGTGCTCAGAGTCCAGGAAAGGCGCTGCAGGAGATGTACTGTTAGAAAAGGTACGCGCATCGGTCGTCTACTGTCGTAGCCCATTAACGCCAAATTTCGCCGCAGGACAGATACGTTCGTCGTACGTCCCACATTGATTTCTGCGGTTATTTCAAATAGAGCTGCTTGTCTGTTAGCACTGACTACTCTACGCAAACGCCGCTGCCGTCGGTTGTTATGTGAGGGGCATTCGCCATTGCGTTGTCCGTCGTGAGAGGTAACACCTGAAATTTGGCGTGATCGGCACGCTCTTGACACTGTGGATCTCAGAATATTGAATTCCTGATGTCCCATGCGTCTAGCTCCAGCTCCTATTCGGCAATCGAGGACTGTTAATCACCGTGGCGTGGCCGGAATCAACTGGGAAACCTTTTCACATGAGTAACCTGAGTACAAATGACAAATCCGCCAATGCGCTGCCCTTATATGCTGTACCTTGTATACGCGACACCACCGCCATCTGTGCATACCGCTACCCAATCACTTGTGTCACTTCAGTGTATTCCAAGCACTGCTGTCTGGTGGCAAACCAGAGAAACAGCGAGTGGGGCCTGTACTAAACCCCGTTGCACTGTACATTGCTTTTTTCAAGTTCTTAACTGTAATAATGGAATACTAAAGCTGAAAGTTTATACGCTCTAACATAGCTTCTTCTTCTGCTTCTGGTGCCTTTGTCCCGGATCGGCGCAGGGATGGCACAGACGTTAGTAGCATCTGCTATGTAACATTTATGCTTATCAACAAGTTTATACAACTAGAGCAATTGGCAATAATGGTAATAATAATAATAATAATAATAATAATAATAATAATATTGGATAAAATTTAGTATAAGTAAGAGTGAAATGATTATCACAATAAGAAATGAGAGAGGAACAACTGGAATAAGAATTGGTGTGGAACGATTGAGGAGAATGGAGAGTTTCAAATACTGAGGAAGATGGAAAAAACGACAGAGAAATTAACGAGTGGGGGAGAAAAGCAGAAGCATTTCGGAAGAGGGTCAGAAGCCTGATATGCAGCAAGGATGTACCCCAAATTAGCAGAAAGGTTACATACCGATCATACTATGGCCCGATCCTGACATATGCTTCAGAAACTTGGGTTATGAAAGGAAGAGAGAAAAGCAAAATACAAGCCAGTGAGATGAAATTGTTGAGAATCAGTATTGGAGTGACAAAGATAGACAGGTTAACAATTCAGAGGATCAGAGAGTTAATGAAGGTGGAACCATTGCAGGAGGAGATAGAGAAGTTAAGGCCGAGGCCTTGAGAGGCTGGAAACTGTCCAAGATGATGATGATGATGGTAACTTGTCTGAAAATGAAGTAATTATTTTTGTGGAATTTTGTTGTTTTGTACATAATTAACAGTAGTTCATGGTAAGAATGAAATAATGTTTAGGCTTTGTTACTCCCCGTTTCGCATTTTTGTGTAAGATGAGTTCTGCTTTTTTTTTTTTTTATTCTTTGGGACAAATGTACAAGATCCGTAACATACGTATGTATTAGTCCACGAATTAACTTCCAATACATTCTTAAATTACACCTCCACAACAACCTACGCTTATTATACACTTATTCGTTATATGTTCGCTTGTAGGCATCCTTATTTGATTTCATCACTTCTGAGTCAACGGATCCGGTCTGGGAGGCCTCAGTAAGTTTCTTTTCTGGTAGCACAAACTGATTCAATAGAGTTCATATTGAGATCGCACACGAAAGCCGTTTGCAGCACAGTAAACAACCAACTCCAAACTGCCGTTTGTGTACATGATTAAATTCAGGTAGTAATGTCTACCTCGATGGTCACTTCAGTAGAATACAAATGAGGTGCTGAGAACCATAAGAGGCAAAAGGACACCGTCTTCGACCCCAAATCTAAGTCAATATCGGAGAAATCATTGAGGCAGCTTTTCATGAATGTTCATATATACATACATTGTGGGCCTCCAGTACAGATAAACCTGACCCACCATAAGATCAACAGATGTCAGAAGCATGAATAAACGCTAAAGACCCACAGTCGACGATGATGTGTTTTATGGTTCTCAGCGCCTCAAATGGATTACTGCATGATAAAATCCAAAATTTAATACACTGTATCTCATTCATAAACCCGCAAAATAGGTTTTTCTGTCAGGATAGCTATAACAGATACTGACATCCGATCTAATTTTAGCATGTAGAGAGTGAATTGGCATATCTGAGGAGCGCGCTACCGTCTAGCGGCATTTACGCCAGGTTCACGGCGATAAAAGTTTGCTGCAGTGTGCTACCGCCTGTTGGCATTGATGTAAACAAGTAGTTAAGCTACGCCCGCCATGCATGAAGTGTGCAGGTTTTTTTATAAAATACGCATGTATTTGGCCCGTAAGGCAACTACGTCAGGCCAGTTGCGCGTGCTCAAAAAGTCCTTAAAACGTGCACAATTGAAGGTGTGCCCACGACTATTATACCGCGTTTCACGAAGTCTACAATAGCAGTGTAGCATGACACGGTAGATTTAGTGCCATGTACGAGCTTTGGAACTTCAATAGTGGCAACTATTTATTTACAGCTCGTGCAAAATAGATGCGTGTTTCAAAGTCTTACTGACCTTCAAAGTATTCACCAGCATTGTGTATAACCCGTTGCTAGCGATGTGGAAGTCGTAGAATACTCTTAGGAGTGCCAGTTGTGTTGACAGTTCGAGTGGCGCGGTCCATTGCCCGACGAATCTGTAGCAGTTCTGAAGCGAATGCCGTGAAGTGTTTCCTTCAGATTAGAAATCGAATTGAACTCACGAAGGCTTAAGTTAGGGGAGTGCAGTAGGTGGTATAGAACTTTGCAACCCCATCAGTCAAACAAATCAGTAACAGCTTGCACTGTACGTGCTTAAGCACTGTCCTGCAAAATGATGGACAGGTCCTGCAGAAAGTGTCATCACTTCTGTCTCTATGCTGTTCATTTTTGGAACACAACCTACGACCAGCTTAGACACAAGTGATGACAGTTTCTGCAGGACCTGACCATCATTTTGTAGGACAATGCTCAAGCACTTACAGTGCAAGCTGTTACTGATTTGTTTAACTGAAGGAGTTGCTAAGTGCTACATCACATACTGCACTCCCCTGACTTAAGCCCTCGTGAGTTCAACTCGATTTCTAAACTGAAGGAAACACTTCTCGGCATTCGCTTCAGAACTGCTACAAATTCGTAGGGCAATAGACCGCACCGCTCTAACTGTCAACACAACTGGCACTCCTAAGAGTATCCTACGACTTGCACAACGCTGGCAAGGGGTTATACACAATGCTAGTGACTATTTTGAAGGTCAGTAAAACTTTCAAACACGCATCTATTTTGAACGAGCTGTAAATAAATAGTTGCCACTATTAAAGTTCCAACCCTCGTATTTCAGATTACATCTAACGTTACGTTCAATGACACTCTGAGAAAATAACCCAAAATTCCGGAACGTGTCAAAAGTTGGGGGTGGGGGTGGGGGGGGGGGGGGGTGTTCACGTGCTCCTGTGCTCTTACACAGCAGCCGCCATTGGTTGTGTTTAGCTCAAAGGGAGGCTGGATGCGACTTGTGTCGCCACCCCATTAGCCCCTCAAGGAACAGAATATGTGTAACCAAGCTGTCTGCGTGTAGTGTTATTCACGTGAATGTTAGCAAAAGTTTGCGAATCGTGTAACTGAGGTGGCACTTCGGTACCAGCCTAGTATTCGCCTAGTGGGATGTGGGGAACCGCCTAAAAACCGTATCCTGGCTGGCTGTCAGATTTGCCCTTGTCGGTAATGTGCCAAATGGATCCCATCTGGAGCTGGCGCACCTCCCTGTCCCGAAGGCGGTGCTTTAACATGCATAGCTATCCAAGCAGGTTGTACGATATAAGTTAAAAATAAGAATATTAAAAGTCCTGGCATAATTAGCTGTTATGACTGTGTCATACGAATAACAACACTCGATTACCACTTACATTATCATAAAAATTATAACAGTTAAAAAGTAAAGAATGAAGAGGTGTTTGCAAAAGCCGCATAGCTGTATGAAGGTGCTTTACTCGCAGCTACCGGTTTCATCTCGGTACAGATCCATCTTCAGGTTTATCTGTCAAGAATATATATCACTGTGTGAAATTTTTGAAATTGTAGAAATACAAACCATGGAGTTGGCATTCAACAAAAAATAGTGACGGGTACTCACAATGGTTTTATTTCAATGATGTAGTTCGACAGTCACTGAGTCCCAGACTTTGAGAAGTCATCCACGTTTAAGAGTCAGACCATAATGGTGGGTTGTCAGAGTAAAACTGAGTGCTCCCAAAAGTTGCTTGTCAAAGTGTACAAAGTGGGGCAGAAAACTGCTAACGCGGATAAAAATGCTTAAAAATTAACTAATATGTAGGGAAAGTACTATAAGTACACAGGAAATGTCACCCAAAGAAATAATACACTAGTATGCAACCGAAAAGTCGAGAATGGAAGAAATCTGAAAAATACTTTACTGTTAACATACCGGAGGATACATTACTGAATTCGATAGGCATCACTGTATAAACCCGACGTAAGTAAAACTTAAAATCCCGTGTGCTGGCAGCAGCCCGTGCAGGCTAGCAATGCACTGATGGCAGAAGGCCACGCAGCCGTAGAGGAAGAGAAAGTACACATACGAAGCCCGCCCGGCTAGACAGGCAGTCTAACGCGCTGCTTCCCGAGCGGGAAGGCGTGCCGGTCCCCGGCACGAATCCGCCCGGCGGATTAGCGTCGAAGTTCGGTGTGCTGGCCAACCTGTGGACGGTTCTTAAGGCGGTTTTCATCTGCCTTGCCGAATGCGGGATGGTTCCCCCTATACCACCTCAGTTACACTATGTCGGTGAATGTTGTGCAAACACTGTCTCCATGTAAGCGTATACTACTAACAAGGGAACCTCCCCATCCCACCCCCCTCACATTTAGTTATAAGATGGCACAGTGGATAGGCCTTGAAAAACTAAACACAGATCAATCAAGAAAACAGGAAGAAGTTGTATGGAACTATGAAAAAATAAGCAAAATATACAAACTGAATAGCCCATGCGCAACATAGGCAACATCAAGGATAGCGTAAACTCAGGAGCGCCGTGGTCCTGTGGGTAGCGTGAGCAGCTGCGAAATGAAAGGTCGTGGGTTCAAGTCTACTCTCGAGTGAAAATTTTA
Organism: Schistocerca piceifrons; assembly: GCF_021461385.2. Taxonomy (NCBI): domain Eukaryota; kingdom Metazoa; phylum Arthropoda; class Insecta; order Orthoptera; family Acrididae; genus Schistocerca; species Schistocerca piceifrons. The sequence continues at coordinate 164,561,534 of NC_060146.1, read as the reverse complement.
CTTTCTTTATTTTCGCAAACTTATGATCTGTCCGTTCGTTCATTGACGTCTCTGTTCACTGTAATAAGTTTAGTGTCTGTGTTTTGCGACCGCACCGCAGTACTGTGCGATTAGTAGACGAAAGGACGTGCCTCTCCAATGGGAACCGAAAACATTTGATCCAGGAAAACACGTCGGATATATTCTATACGATACTGGTGACGGCATGTGCGTCACGTGACAGGAATGTGTTGTCGACCCACCTAACTTATACACTCCGCGAATGGGTAAAAAGATTCTTCTACCTTGCCCGATTTAGGTTTTCTTGTGGATGTGATAGTCACTCCCAAAAAAAGTGATGAAAACATAAGAGTTTGTCATGTAAACCGAAAATAAAAAATTAAAATTTTTCGCTTGAGGGAAGGCTTGAACCAAGGACCTTCCGTCCCGCAGCTGCTCACGCAAACCACGGGACCACGGCACTCCTATGTTCTCATTTGCCTATATATTGCCTATGTTGCACATGAACTACTCGGTTTCTATATTTTGCTTATTTTTTCGTAGTTCCACACAACTTCCTCCTGTTTTCTCGATCGATCTCTGTTCAGTTTTTCAAGGCCTATCCACTGTGCCAACTTATAACTAAATCTGAGGGGGGTGCGATGGGGAGGTTCCCTTGTAAGCAAACATTTGGGGTTACACTCGTTTGGTATGAGACGTTACCGGGGAGGGGGTCGGAAGAAGCCTCTCCGTCGTTTCTAGGTCCCCGGTTCAATACAATACAAACATACCAACAGCTCCAAGGAGGCAGTCATGACTAGAAAAACAACTGGAGGCTGGGAACCGCCTTACATAACTTTAAAAATCCTTAGTTTATTACAGGTATGAAATGGGAAACAAAACGCAATCCGCTTGACATACATACCTGAATACTATAAAATTACCAAAGGAGTAGTATTAGGGTATTAAAACCATCCTAGTAGCTACTGGCGACAGTTCAGACTTTAATGGCTTCATGATATGTATCTTTTTCCAAAACGCTTTCACGGATCATGACGTCAAATTCCGCTTTTGCTGTGGCAGGTCTATCTGGTGCCTAGCGCAGAGGTCAGTAGGAGTCTGTTGGGCCGTCTGTAGTCTGTGTGTGCTGCACCGTGTCGTGGGGTTATGTGCTCCGGTGCTTCCTGAGGTCTCGTCCGTGCTTCAGTAAGTCAGCGTACTCGCCACTGGTGTCTTGCACGAGTTTAGCCGTGCACCCTGCCGCATCTCGACGAAAACCTGCAGCTGGCAACAGAGTGGCGGCGCCCACAAGCCACGGATTGGCCATGTCATTAAGCGGTAGATAACGCACCAAAAATTCCGCTCTTACTATGGGACCTGACACGTACGCAACCGTGAAATCCCCGTAAAGTTGCCCCGTAGTCCGACGTCCAGGCTGATCCGCAGCGTTTCGTACGTCGATATGCTTCAGTGGTTGGCACCCTTTCATCGACGATTATCCCTTAGTGTAAACAGATATTAAGTAGTACGTCGCCCCCTCCCCCTTCCCCCGCCGGTCCAGTTTGTTACAAAAGATGCTTCTTCTGCAGTAATCCTCGTCCTAGCAGCAACTCTTTCATCTACTACTACACTTCAAATCAACCAAATTCATATGTGTGCTCTGTTCTTACCGTTTGTAAGTCGCTTGATTTTTGGTCTCTTTACATCTGCAGTGGCAGAAACTGAAAGACTTTGGAGTGTTAATGTTTTGTGTCTTGTTACTATAACAATAATAAAAATTATACTGAGTACAGCATTATACACTCAAGCGCCAACGAAACTAGTACAGGCATGCGAATTCAAATACAGAGATATGTAAACAGGCATAATACGGCGCTAAGGTCGCCAACGGCTATTAAAGACAACAAGTGTATGGTGCAGTTCTTAGATCGTTTACTGCTGCTACAGTGGCACGTTATCAAGATTTAAGTATGTTTGAATGTGGTGTTATAGTCGGCGCACTAGCGGTGGGACACAGCATCTCCGATGTAGCGATGACGTGGGGATTTTCCCGTACGATCATTTCATTAGTGTACTGTGAATATCAGGAATCCGGTAAAACATCGTATTTCCGACATCACTGCGGCCGGAAAAAGATCCTGCAAGAACGGGACCAATGACTATTGAAGAGAATCGTTCAAAGCACAGAAGTGCAACCCTTCCGCAAATTTCTGCAGATTTCAGTGTTGGGCTATCAACAAGTGTCAGCGTGCGAACCATTGAACGAAACATCATCGATATGGGCTTTCCGAGCCCAAGGCCTACCCGTGTACCCTTGACGACTGCACGACACAAAGCCTGGGCCTATCAACACCGACATCTGACTGTTGATGAGTAGAAACATGTTGCCTGGCCGAACGAGTCTATTTTCAAATTGTATCGAGCGCATCGACCTGTGCGGGTATGGAGACAGCATCATGAATACACTCCTGGAAATTGAAATAAGAACACCGTGAATTCATTGTCCCAGGAAGGGGAAACTTTATTGACACATTCCTGGGGTCAGATACATCACATGATCACACTGACAGAACCACAGGCACATAGACACAGGCAACAGAGCATGCACAATGTCGGCACTAGTACAGTGTATATCCACCTTTCGCAGCAATGCAGGCTGCTATTCTCCCATGGAGACGATCGTAGAGATGCTGGATGTAGTCCTGTGGAACGGCTTGCCATGCCATTTCCACCTGGCGCCTCAGTTGGACCAGCGTTCGTGCTGGACGTGCAGACCGCGTGAGACGACGCTTCATCCAGTCCCAAACATGCTCAATGGGGGACAGATCTGGAGATCTTGCTGGCCAGGGTAGTTGATTTACACCTTCTAGAGCACGTTGGGTGGCACGGGATACATGCGGACGTGCATTGTCCTGTTGGAACAGCAAGTTCCCTTGCCGGTCTAGGAATGGTAGAACGATGGGTTCGAAGACGGTTTGGATGTACCGTGCACGATTCAGTGTCCCCTCGACGATCACCAGTGGTGTACGGCCAGTGTAGGAGATCGCTCCCCACACCATGATGCCGGGTGTTGGCCCTGTGTGCCTCGGTCATATGCAGTCCTGATTGTGGCGCTCACCTGCACGGCGCCAAACACGAATACGACCATCGTTGGCACCAAGGCAGAAGCGACTCTCATCGCTGAAGACGACACGTCTCCATTCGTCCCTCCATTCACGCCTGTCGCGACACCACTGGAGGCGGGCTGCACGATGTTGGGGCGTGAGCGGAAGACGGCCTAACGGTGTGCGGGACCGTAGCCCAGCTTCATGGAGACGGTTGCGAATGGTCCTCGCCGATACCCCAGGAGCAACAGTGTCCCTAATTTGCTGGGAAGTGGCGGTGCGGTCCCCTACGGCACTGCGTAGGATCCTACGGTCTTGGCGTGCATTTGTACATCGCTGCGGTCCGGTCCCAGGTCGACGGGCACGTGCACCTTCCGCCGACCACTGGCGACAACATCGATGTACTGTGGAGACCTCACGCCCCACGTGTTGAGCAATTCGGCGGTACGTCCACCCGGCCTCCCGCATGCCCACTATACGCCCTCGCTCAAAGTCCGTCAACTGCACATACGGTTCACGTCCACGCTGTCGCGGCATGCTACCAGTGTTAAAGACTGCGATGGAGCTCCGTATGCCACGGCAAACTGGCTGACACTGACGGCGGCGGTGCACAAATGCTGCGCAGCTAGCGCCATTCGACGGCCAACACCGCGGTTCCTAGTGTGTCCGCTGTGCCGTGCGTGTGATCATTGCTTGTACAGCCCTCTCGCAGTGTCCGGAGCAAGTATGGTGGGTCTGACACACCGGCGTCAATGTGTTCTTTTTTCCATTTCCAGGAGTGTAGATGAACCCTGCATGTCAGCAAGAGACTGTTCAAGCTGATGGAGACTCTGTAATGGTGTGGGGCTTGTGCACTTGGAGTGATATGGGTCCCGTGATACGTCTAGATACGACTCTGGCAGGTGACACGTACGTAAGCATACTGTCTGATCACCTGCATCCACTCATGTCCATTGTGCATTCCGACGAACTTGGGCAATTCCAGCAGGACAATGCGACAACCCACACTTCCAAAACTGCTACAGAGTGGCTCCAGGGACACTCCTCTGAGTATAACTCTTCCGCTGGCCACCAAACTCCGTAGACATGAACATTATTGAGCATATGTGGGATGCCTTACAACTTGGTGTTCAGAAGGAATCTGCACCGCCTCGTACTCTCACGGATTTATCGACAGCCCTGCGGGATTCGTGGTGTCAGTTCCCTCCAGCACTACTTCAGACATTAGTAGAGTCCATGTCATGTCGTGTTGCGGCACTTCAGCGTGCTCGCGGTGGCCCTACATAATATTAGGCAGGTGTACTAGTTTCTTTAAGTTTTCAGTGTATACCAGCAGTTCCCATTCCGAGGGTATTTACCCCGGAAGGGTAAAATCACGTGTTCTGAGGGGTAAAAACAAAAGGGTTTGATAATTTCAGTTGTGTTCAAAAATGTTCAAATGTGTGTGAAATTTTATGGGACTTAACTGCTAAGGTCATCAGGCCCTAAGCTTACATACTACTTAGCCTAAATTATGCTAAGGACAAACACACACATCCATGCCCGAGGGAGGACTCGAACCTCCGACGGGATCAGCAGCACAGCTCATGACTGCAGCGCCCTAGACCGCTCGGCTAATCCCGCGCGGCAATTTCAGTTGTGGGACTATATTCTTCAAAACATGATATTCATTATATAAGTTATGAATAATTAGTTTTTCTCAATCACTTGCATTAATGCGTGACACTATGCGGTGGAGATTGCAGGTCCGTCACATACTCGACCAAGTACACACGTTGTTTGGGGTTTCTACAATACATCGATGACTGTAAAAACGAGGCAGTGGGCCTATACATAACAAACGCTAGATAAAAATTTCTTCTCCAAGTTGTAGGTATACCATGCAACAGGCCAGAAATTTCTTCATTGCTCACTTCAAAGGAGCCAAATGAATTATAATAATTAAAAAACACAGTCTTGATCGCAAATTTCTTTTAATAGGAGTGACCGGTTTCAATCCTTACGGATCATCTTCAGACTCCAGAATGGCAGGTGGACTTGCATGGAGCAGTCAGTTCAGCGTCGTGGGTCGGCGCAGCTTGCTCCATAGAGGTCTACCTGCCGTTCTCGAGTCTGAAGATGATCCGTAAGGATTGAAACCGGTCACTCCGAGTAAAAGAAATTTGCGATCAAGACTGTGTTTTTACTTATAATATTTATAAAAGATCCCTGATAATGTTTTCAAAAATTTTATCTAAATGAATTAATTGACAGTATGATATAATAGTAACTACATAAGGGCTACTACATAGTTGAACGTAAATCTGGATCTACATCTACATCTACACCTACATTTATACTCCGCAAGCCACCCAACGGTGTGTGGCGGAGGGCACTTTACGTGCCACTGTCATTACCTCCCTTTCCTGTTCCAGTCGCGTATGGTTCGCGTGAAGAACGACTGCCGGAAAGCCTCCGTGCGCGCTCAAATCCCTCTAATTTTACATTAGAGATCTCCTCGGGAGGTATAAGTAGGGGGAAGCAATATATTCGATACCTCATCCAGAAACGCACCCACTCGAAACCTGGACAGCAAGCTACACCGCGATGCAGAGCGCCTCTCCTGCAGAGTCTGCCACTTGAGTTTATTAAACATCTCCGTAACGCTATCACGCTTACCAAATAACCCTGTGACGAAACGCGCCGCTCTTCTTTGGATCTTCTCTATCTCCTCCGTCAACCCGATCTGGAACGAATCTCACACTGATGAGCAATACTTAAGTATAGGTCGAACGAGTGTTTTGTAAGCCACCTCCTTTGTTGATGGACTACATTTTCTAAGGACTCTCCCAATGAATCTCAGCCTGGTACCCGCCTTATCAACAGTTACTTTTATATGATCATTCCACTTCAAATCGTTCCGCACGCATAATCCCAGATATTTTACGGAAGTAACTGCTACCAGTGTTTGTTCCGCTATCATATAATCATACAATAAAGGATCCTTCTTTCTATGTATTGGCAATACATTACATTTGTCTATGTTAAGGGTCAGTTGCCACTCCCTGCACCAAGTGCCTATCCGCAGATCTTCCTACATTTCGCTACAATTTTCTAATGCTGCAACTTCTCTGTATGCTACAGCATCATCCGCAAAAAGCCGCATGGAACTTCCGACAATATCTACTAGGTCATTTATATATATTGTGAAAAGCAATGGTCCCATAACACTCCCCTGTGGCACGCCAGAGGTTACTTTAACGTCTGTAGACGTCTCTCCATTGAGAACAACATACTGTGTTCTGTTTGCTAAAAACTCTTCAATACAGCCACACAGCTGGTCTGATATTCGATAGGCTCTTACTTTGTTTATGAGACGACAGTGCGGAACTGTATCGAACGCCTTCCGGAAGTTAAGGAAAATGGCATCTACCTGGGAGCCTGTATGTAATTTTTTCCGGGTCTTATGAACAAATAAAGCGAGTTGGGTCTCACACGATCGCTGTTTCCGGAATCCATGTTGATTCCTACAGAGTAGATTCTGGGTTTCCAGAAATGACATGATACGTGAGCAAAAAACATGTTCTAAAATTCTACAACAGATCGACGTCAGAGATATAGGTCTATAGTTTTGCGCATCTGCTCGACGACCCTTCTTGCAGACTGGGACTACCTGTGCTCTTTACCAATCATTTGGAACCTTCAGTTCCTCTAGAGACTTGCGGTACACGGCTGTTAGAAGGGGGGCAAGTTCTTTCGCGTACTCTGTGTAGAATCGAACGGTATCCCGTCAGGTCCAGTGGACCTTCCCCTGTTGAGTGATTCCAGTTGCTTTTCTATTCTTTGGACAGTTATTTCGATGTCAGCCATCTTTTTGTTTGTGCGAGGATTTAGAGAAGGAACTGCAGAGCGGTCTTCCTCTGTGAAACAGCTTTGGAAAAAGGTGTTTAGTATTTCAGCTTTACGCGTGTCATCCTCTGTTTCAATGCCGTCATCATCCCGGAGTGTCCGGATATGCTGTTTCGAGCCACTTACTGATTTAACGTAAGACCAGAACTTCCTAGGAGTTTCTGTCAAGTCGGGACATAGAATTTTACTTTCGAATTCACTGAACGCTTCACGCATAACCCTCCTTACGCTAACTTTGACATCGCTTAGCTTCTGTTTGTCTGAGAGGTTTTGGCTGCGTTTAAACTTGGAGTGAAGCTCTCTTTGCTTTCGCAGTAGTTTCCTAACTTTGTTGTTGAACCACGGTGGGTTTTTCCCGTCCCTCACAGTTTTACTCGGCACATACCTGTCTAAAACGCATTTCACGATTGCCTTGAACTTTTTCCATAAACACTCAACATTGTCAGTGTCGGAGCAAAATTTTCGTTTTGACATGTTAGGTAGTCTGAAATCTGCCTCTTATTACTCTTGCTAAACAGGTAAACCTTCCTCCCCTTTTTCATATTCCTATTTACTTGCATATTCAGGGATGCTGCAACGGCCTTATGATCACTGATCTGCTGTAATAAAAACGACAGATTTGGCGGTCAAGTGCTGCTCTTTTCTCCATTGTCTAATTAGTAAGAATTTGAATGACTATAATTGACGACACAAAATTTAATGCGCTGAAGTCACTTTTAACGTTTTGGGTTGACGGGGGCCTGTCTGGACGACATGGCGGTGAGCGGCAGCTGGCAGCCACAGTGTCGGAATGCCGATCTCAGCGCGCGAGCTCGTTGTGCGAAACTCAAGAGTCGCCAAGGCCGTTGGATCGGAAAACACAGCAGACGCGGCTGCCCTCTGAACGACACGGGCAATTACACCGGCCGCCACGCGATGGAAGTCTGCGTAGTTTTGCGACCCCACCTCCATGCACTCGTCCACTGCGCCACAGTGCGGACCAGGGATGGAAAAACTCCGACCGGTTAGAACCGACACGGGTATTTCAGTGCTGAATTGCCGGCATTTCCCGGTAGACAGAAAAGTGCGGCCAGGATACGGTGACCGATGCGCGGTGACTGCTTTTCTTCCAAAGGCTGGGCGAATTCATTCGTTTGTTGGGATGGAGAGTGTAGTGTAACGACGTAAGTTTTGTATAAATGATTTTCTTTTAACATATGACCATGTGCAGACTTCGTCACCTACGTCAGTTACAACACGCTTCAAAATTAGTTAAATTCTTTTTAAATTGTCTCTGAATGGTTCTTGAACGAAACTGTAAAACATCATCATTTGAGTCGTATGCGCAGAATTACGTCACCCAGTCCAATTGGTTTGCGCAAACTCTTTTCGATTTAGATTTCGTTTTGTTTCTTCTCAGAAATTATATTAATGCAAGTTATCTGCTTTAATAAATATTAGAACCACATTGAATAAACTTTCAAGACTCAAACTCGCGATGAACGTTGTCAAAATTAATAATCTTGTCAAATAAATTAGTAATTCATTAACATAATTCTTCATAAATAAATTCTCGGAACACGTATTTAAACTTTAGTAGCATCCACTAGTTTATTATCTTCCTACATATAGACGTGAACCTGAGCCTTGACAAGATAGGACTGAACATTTACAACATGAATAAACTTTCTACGACGTCATTGTTGTAGAAACATTACAAATTCTTATTTTTTCAGGTTTTAGAAGCACGACGCAGCAACTCGGTTTCAGGATCATCTGTTGCTCTTTGGCTGTCGACCCGCGACGTATAGTGGCCAGCAATTTTCTCTCTGGTCCCGGCAGTGAAGATGCTGTCTCCGTTCGTTGCGCCGCCCTCTCCGTACATGAAACATAAAAAATAAATACAAAACTTTAGATAATTCACAACCATTACAAATATTACAAAAATACATAAACAAAACACTGAATTAAACTTATATTCACCTGCAAAATGGGCTGACACTGGTGGATGGGTGATGCTTCAATTTCGCGTCCCACTACAAGAGGCCGACAAGCGTTTTCCATCTTTCGGACGGTGAGCGTTGACAGAATCGAGGAGCAGGCGCTGCAACCTTTCCGGAACGATTTTACAGAAATTATTCGGGAAAAAAATTCGTATTTGCTGTACTTGTAGCTTAATATGTCATGTTCATTACGATGTTATAATGAAATGAATACCCCAAGCTGCTTACAGGCGTTGATATAAGTCAACGAGGACATTTGAAAATGCGTGCCCCGACCGGGACTCGAACCTGGGATCTCCGGCTTACATGGCAGACCCTCTATCCATATTTTTTTTTGCATTTTGTTCGTTATTGTTCGTTGCATTTGATCGTAGCGGACGTCACACGACATCCGTTGAAGTTCGTTATTGATCCCTTCACTCACTTTTTTTTTTTATTACAGAGACCAGCCAACTCTCTGGCCGAACACGCTGAGCTACCGTGCCGGCGATCCATCTGAGCCCCCGAGGACACAGAGGATACTGCGACTGCAGGGACTTATCTCTGGCACGCCTCCCGTGTGACCCACATTCGCAACTTATTGTCCCGCACTATATTCATAGTGCCCCTGCCCATCATACTCATTACTCTCGGTTTTACTGCCGATTTCCGTAAGAGTTCGGGCACTGTTTGTGCGTCCGCACAGAAGAAGATGGTCAAATGGCCGGTGAGCCTCAACTATATATATATATATATATATATATATATATATATATATATATATATATATATATATATGTATATCAAGATGATATCTGTTCTTTCAGATATGTCCGAAACAACAGACACCATCTTCATATATATGTCATTATGATGTCCCCATCATTATCAGCGTTAAACTCAGCAAAAAACTTACTGAATTTAACGAAGGCGCTGTTGGCCTGATATATTCCACGATGCCCTTTGGCTACATTGACTAATGGATTCTTCTAAGAAATACCAAATTAAGATAACCTGATGATGCCTAAATAAGGCGAAACGCGTAGTTGAAAAAGAAAGATAAATAAAAAAAATAAAAATAAAGATTGCAACCAAGATTGTTTTTGACCAGTTCTGATACTGTTTAGCATTTTCCAAGACTTGTAGTTTAATTCAACGCTCCTTGGAGGATGTTCTGAAACTGGGCAGCAGACAGGGAGTTCAACCTAGTTGTAATTCAGGAACTGATATCATGATTTCAGTCTTTTTAGTCCACAAAGCCTACCATACAATGCGCTGCGATACCCAGAGTGCTCGGCCTGCGATTCCTTCTTTATGGAGCTCCCTCTTCAATGACCGTCTGTCACAAGCGCTTAACACATCCTTTCGTCCACGTTGAGACTTGGCGAATTATGTTCTTACGCTTTTCCTGTATGCGAAATCAGTCTTCGATACGGTGCCTCTTGAAACACCCAAACACTTCGGCTCCGATGTAACGCACTCGCAGCTACACAGAATACTATTCTGACCAGAGTTTAATTTGAGACAGGAAAGCATTCATCATACATCTGCCTTATCACCCTATCTATTCCTGTTCCATCCCTCCAGTTGTCTGCTTGGAAGCGTGTTGTCTCCTGGAGTTTCTATGTCTCTTTTGACTTATAATAAGATTCTATGAATGCAGGAGCGGCTTAGCCAACTATTGCGTGCCTCAAAGGGAAATCTTCTGGACCAGAGAAACACCGGCGACAGATGATCCGTCACTTTCGCTAAGTTGGCACAGGTAGAATGTGCATATGTCTGTGCGCCGATTTCTGGTCTGCGGCAGGGACTGTGCGTAGGTGGCGAGCAGTCTTACTGCGCTGGAAATCGTCCAGCAGGTAACATCCAGTTTTAGTTCTTAGTGTCGTAATTTTGTGAATGTGTAACTTTTCAGCGTAACCGAGACCTTAATTAATTGTTTAGTACATTTCAGATATTATAGAATAGCTCGGGATACATTGCGTAGGTAGGAACTGATTCGCGATTTTTTTAATTTATAAGTGTGTTTCAAAAATGGTTCAAATGGCTCTGAGCACTATGGGACTTAACATCTGAGGTCATCAGTCCCCTAGAACTTAGAACTACTTAAACCTAACTAACCTAAGGACAACACACACATCCATGCCCGAGGCAGGATTCGAACCTGCGACCGTAGCGGCCGCGCGGTTCCAGACTGAAGCGCCTAGAACTGCTCGGCCACAGCGGCCGTCTAAGTGTATTTCCTTTGCGGTCTACAACCTTGTGATCGTGGGGCACGAGGCAACGTGGATCAATGAGTGTGACTAGATTCCTGAATAAATTGTGTAACTGATTGGAGCAGTACGTATCGTTTTAACATCTGAGAGTCGTATTAAGAAAAGGACAACTGTGTTTTTTGCAGATTTGAATGAGCTTTCTTTCCGCATTGTTGATAGCTGTTACCACGTGTCTTGTTCGTAAGATTGTATTGTAGTGTTTTTTTTTGGGTTGCAATTTAACTATTTTCCTTTCAAGAGTAAATTATAGAGCTTAGTTGTCGTGAATTATTGTTACATTTTTTCGATGTTTCTTTGTAGTGGGTAGGCACGTTGCTATTATTGATTTTCGGCAGCTCCTACCTTTTGGAAGAATTACTCACAAGACGTAGTTCTTATTCATTGTTCATAATTGCAATCCCACGTAATTTGTTTTATAAAGTTGGAAATAATTTTCTGTTAAAATATTCGACCATGGTGGTTAGTCTCTCTCTAATGCAATTTGGACCGTGTTTCCCTTATTAAATTATTGAACGACTTCCTTCTCTGTAATGGATGGTTAGTCTGAATGTATGCGTGTGTAATCGATCTTTTCTGCGGGACTCCCGATTTCAAATAATCGTGTTGTTAATGTACCAGGTGATCAAAAAGTCAGTATAAATTTGAAAACTTAATAAATCACGGAATAATGTAGATAGAGAGGTACAAATTTACACACATGCTTGGAATGACATGGGGTTTTATTAGAACCAAATAAATAAATAAATAAAAATACCAAAGTTCAAAAAATGTTGGACAGATGGCGCTTCATCTGATCAGAATAGCAATAATTATCACAACAAAGTAAGACAAAGCAAAGATGATGTTCTTTACAGGAAATGCTCAATATGATCACCATCATTCCTCAACACTAGCTGTAGTCGAGGAATAATGTTGTGAACAGCACTGTAAAGCATGTCCGGAGTTATGGTGAGGCAGTGGCGTCGGATGTTGTCTTTCAGCATCCCTGGAGATGTCGGTCGATCACGATACACTTGCGACTTCAGGTAACCCCGAAACTAATAATCGCACGCAGGCCAGGCACGACGAAAGTGGCGGCTGAGCACACGATCATCACCAAACGACGCGCGCAAGAGATCTTTCACGCGTATATCAATGGAGCGTCATCCTGCATAAACATCGTATGTTTCAGCAGGTGTTTATCAGCCAGGTTGGGGATGATGCGATTCTGTAACATATCGGCGTACCTCTGACCCGTCACGTCTCTCTCATTGCAGCTCCTTTTATACACGATTGTCATGCACCTTCTGTCAGACATTTTGCGAACTTTGTTCTTTTTTTGGTTCTAATAAAACCCCATGTCATTCCAAGCATGTGTGTCAATTTTTTCCTCTCTATCTACATTATTCCGTGGTTTATTAAGTTTTCAAATGTATACTAACTTTTTGATTACCCGGTATGCATTTCGGACATTTTAAACAATATTCAGCACCGACACTCAACGGTAGGCTAAGTTTTTTCTCTTAAATATACGCTTGTTCATGTGCTTCCCTCTTAAAGATTTAATCATGACATATGTGTATAGTAGAAGTCGTTCCTCATGTTCAGTAACCTACCAGCTATTTACCGTGTTCCCTATCGAGGCTCTTGTATAAATTTTTAGTTTATTTCATAGCATTTACCAAGCTGATTCTCCTGCAGAACTAGTCAAGAATTATCGAGGTACTCAAAATTTCATAAACTGTCCTGAATTGTGGCCTATCCATAATTGTTTTTTCTTTTCAGGTAAACATTCAGGGTAATTAAATGGTAGGTCAATTCGGGTGGCTACCCTAGATGTATTCTGTAATGAAATCCCTGTTTAAATTCGCTTAATAATGTGTAGAGCTACGTAACAGAATAATTTTCCATCAGCCAACCCAGCTAGGTAAATGAACTGGTACGTTACAAGGGCAGCCGCGGAGAGGATAGCCCTCACATCCTGCCCAGATGCACCCACTGCCTGAGGGTCTTCGCAGCACTTCACAGGTTTCGCTCGCCAGTCGCTCGCAAATCCACGCAAGAAAATTGCAGCCCTACTGCGCGGAGATAATGCAGGAACCGAGTTTAATTTTCTTATTACGAATCTCATGTCTGGAGTGTGTCAGAATACCATTCACACCGCATAATTACACTACTGGCCATTAAAATTGCTACATCAAGAAAGAAATGCAGACGATAAACGGGTATTCATTGGACAAATATATTACACTAGAACTGACTTGTGATTGCATTTTCACGCAATTTGGGTGCATAGATACTGAGAAATCATTACCCAGAACAACCACTTCCGGCCGTAATAACGGCCTTGATACGCCTGGCCATTGAGTCAAACAGAGCTCGGATGGCGGGTACAGGTACAGCTGCCCATGCAGCTTCAACACGATACCACAGTTCATCAAGAGTAGTGACTGGTGTATTGTGACGAGCCAGTTGCTCGGCCACAACTGACCTGACGTTTTCAATTGGTGAGAGATCTGGAGAATGTGCTGGCCAGGGCACCAGTCGAACATTTTCTGTATCCAGAAAGGCCCGCACAGGACCTGCAACATGCGGTCTTGCATTATCCTGCTGAAATGTAGGGTTTCGCAGGGATCGAGTGAAGGGTAGAGCCACGGGTCGTAACACTTCCGAAATGTAACGTCCACTGTTCAAAGTGCCGTCAATGCGAACAAGAGGTGACCGACACGTGTAACCAGTGGCACCCCATACCACCACGCCGGGTGATACGCCAGTATGGCGATGACGAATACACGCTTCCAATGTGCGTTCAGCGCGATGTCGCCAAACACGGATGTGACCATCATGTTGCTGTAAACAGAACCTGGATTCATCCTAAAAAATGACGTTTTGCCATTGGTGCACCCAGGTTCGTCATTGAGTACACCATCGCTGCCGCTCCTGCCTGTGATGCAGCATCAAGGGTAACCGCAGCCGTGGTCTCCGAGCTGATAGTCCATGCTGCTGCAAACGTCGTCAACTGTTGGTGCAGATGGTTGTTGTCTTGCAAACGTCCGCATCTGTTGACTCAGGGATCGAGACGTGGCTGCACGATCCGTTACAGCCATGCAGATAAGATGCCTGTCATCTCGACTGCTAGTGGTACGAGGCCGGTGGGATCCAGCACGGCGTTCCGTATTACCCTCGTGAACTCACCGATTCCATATTCTGCTAACAGTCGCAGGATCTCGAACAATGCGAGCAGCAATATCGCGATACGATAAACCGCAATCGCGATGGGCTACAATCCGACCTTTATCAAAGTCGGAAACGTGATGGTACGCATTTCTTCTCCTTACACGAGGCCTCACAACAATGTTTCACCAGGCAACGCCTGGAACACAACCTACGACCAGTTTAGAGACAGAAGTGATGACACTTTCTGCAGGACCTGACCATCATTTTGCAAGACAATTTTCATGCACGTACAGTGTAAGCTGTTACTGATTTGTTTGACTGATGGGGCTGCTGAGTTCTATACCACCTACTGCACTCTCCTGTCTTAAGACCTCGTAAGTTCAACTAGATTTCTAAACTGCAGGAAACAATTCACGGCATTCGCTTCCGAACTGCGACAAATTCGTCGGGCAATAAACTGCGCCGCTCGAACTGTCAACACAACTGGCACTGCAAGAGTATCCTACGACTTCCACATCGCTGGCAACGGGTTATACACAATGCTGGTGACTACTTTGAAGGTCAGTAAAACTTTGAAAATCGTATGTATTTTGTTCGAGCTGTAAAGAAACATTTGCCACTATTAAAGTTTCAACCCTCGTATTTGGAATAGGAACCCATGTCCGGAAACACAGTTTCCGTTCTACGATTGCCTCACTCTTCACATTCGGTTCCGAGACATCTGAACAGTCTATGTCGTGACAGATGGACAGGGCGAGCAATCGCCAGAAATAACTCCTATGGACTACTTATTGCGGGGATGTATGTAAGGTTTACTTTATGAGACACCTTTAGAGAAGGAGGGAGATATACTGGCACGAGTTTCTGACCGCTGTGCTAGAAACTGAAGAGACACCAGCTGAGTTGGAGAGTGTGTACCACAACATGCTTCGTGCATAAAATGTCTGTAGTAACAACTTTGATGGTCGCGAGACTTTTCAAGTATTTTTACAACCATTGGACTATGACGGCAGGAGGTCGCTGGATGGCAGATAGAGATTTCTTCGTGCGTGGACGATTCATCAGTGATAGAGATGATCTACTGCACCCAGTGGCGATGAGATATAGAGCGGTGGGTGGAACAGCAGTCCGGCGTCCCTGATGATTATGTTACGACAGCAGCCGCGACCTACCACACAGTCCTGCTGTTGTGGTCAATATTGTTTGTGGGTACCAGTCCTAGCTCGGTGATATCTTTACCTGACGTTATTGCGTAGAACAACTTCCGGGATTCAAATGAAATATGTTTCTCATGCTTTAATATAGCTCCTCCGAGAAATACTTACGTTATTTTTATTGGACTCAGTATTAAGAATCTCCGTGTAGTAGATAATTAAAACTCTATGCAGACAGAACACAGTTAATATGCTTTTCTCGGTCTTGAATCTCAGGGCAGCTTACGGCAACTTTGGAGTATTCTTGCAACCTCCAGGAGACAAAGTGCAGCTGTTCTGCAGGTTATCCGTTGGCTGTCACCACACGGATGTAGCTGGCGCAGAGTACAGTGGAGCCCATTGTAAATACTGTTTGTTGCAGTTCAGAAAGACGTAAACAGTCTTGCGCAGAGTCAAACACACCATTCATTCTGTAGTTGTGTACTGAAGCTTCCAGCGTGGTAATACGATGTTCTTAAACCAAGGAGCACGTCAAATCTCCTCATAGATACGTGTCTGGAGACATTACAAAATTTATAAGGTGGCTACCGAATACTTTGTTCATGCCTGGGCTGGACACATAAATTTATTACACATCTTTATTCTACAGCAGGAGGTCTCGACTTTCAGCAGTCTATTCCAGCTATCTAATCATTGCCCACAATCACATCGCTGTCTCCCTTGCAGTCTCCTTCCATGCGGAAGCCATGATCTGATGTTACGTAATCGGTATAGCCTATGTGGCATAATGTAATAAACACTGTATTGTGATACAAGTTTACACTTTTTTTTTTTACACAAAAGACAGAGGGTCTCCATAAAACGTCCTACATTGGAGGCGCACCGAAACAAGAGAAGTGATTAATAAAAGAAATCTGTTAACAATTGTAAATTAAAAAAAAATTGAAATTCATGCTATACCACATGTTGCCCGCCGGCCGCGGTGGTCTCGCGGTTCTAGGCGCTCAGTTCGGAGCCGCGCGACTGCTACGGCCGCAGGTTCGAATCCTGCCCCGGGCATGGATGTGTGTGATGTCCTTAGGTTAGTTAGGTTTAATTAGTTCTAAGTTCTAGGGGACTGATGACCACAGATGTTAAGTCCCATAGTGCTCAGAGCCATTTGAACCATTTGAACCACATGTTGCAGGACTTTCTTCCTACAACTCATGAGAAAGAGAGAGGTAAATAATTTTAAAAAAATTGCAGTCCTTTTGTATCCCAGTTTAGGTACACTACAGGGAACAAGCCGAGATTGTGTTTGTGTAGGGCCAAGCAGATGGAAACGGTGGAGAGGCAGCACGGCCATAACAAAACAAGTACCCTCGCAGACACCCACCACATCACACAATATTTCAAGTCCTTTCTGGTCGTATGTGTGATCATGTGTCATTTCAGACAGACAAACTTGCGGAGGGATGGTGGAGTGTGTGTACACTGAATCTAGAGGACCGGGTTCTACAAGATATTGAGACGAACCCTAGTACAAGCAAAAGGAAAGTGTCCCTCCAACATGGTGTAAGCCAAAGCACGATTGTGTGCATCCTGCATGACAGCCGCTACTACCTGTGTCACCAGCAACTAGAGCAAGGATTAACACCAGCGAATTTCCCTCTGCGGGAAGGATTTTGTCAATGGTTTTTGCACCAGGCCATCACAGTTACGTGATTTCGTTCCCGGAACATCCTGCTAAATACAGTACATCTACATCTACATTTATACTCCGCAAGCCACCCAACGGTGTGTGGTGGAGGGCAGTTTGCGTGCCACTGTCATTACCTCCCTTTTATGTTCCAGTCGCGTATGGTTCGCGGGAAGAACGACTGCGGAAAGCCTCCGTGCGCGCTCGAATCTCTCTAATTTTACATTCGTGATCTCCTCGGGAGGTATAAGTAGGGGGAAGCAATATATTCGATACCTCATCCAGAAACGTACCGTCTCGAAACCTGGACAGCAAGCTACACCACGATGCAGAGCGACTCTCTTGTAGAGTCTGGCACTTGAGTTTGCTAAACATCTCCGTAACGCTATAACGCTTACCAAATAACCCTGTGACGAAACGCGCCGCTCTTCTTTGGATCTACTCTATCTCCTCCGTCAACCCGATCTGGAACGAATCTCACACTGATGAGCAATACTTAAGTATAGGTCGAACGAGTGTTTTGTAAGCCACCTCCTTTGTTGATGGACTACATTTTCTAAGGACTCTTCAAATGAATCTCAACCTGGTACCCGCCTTACCAACAATTAATTTTATGTGATCATAATTTTCTGTTGTTCATAATTGCAATCCCACGTAATTTGTTTTATAAAGTTGGAAATAATTTTCTGTTAAAATATTCGACCATGGTGGTTAGTCTCTCTCTAATGCAATTTGGACCGTGTTTCCCTTATTAAATTATTGAACGACTTCCTTCTCTGTAATGGATGGTTAGTCTGAATGTATGCGTGTGTAATCGATCTTTTCTGCGGGACTCCCGATTTCAAATAATCGTGTTGTTAATGTACCAGGTGATCAAAAAGTCAGTATAAATTTGAAAACTTAATAAATCACGGAATAATGTAGATAGAGAGGTACAAATTTACACACATGCTTGGAATGACATGGGGTTTTATTAGAACCAAATAAATAAATAAATAAAAATACCAAAGTTCAAAAAATGTTGGACAGATGGCGCTTCATCTGATCAGAATAGCAATAATTATCACAACAAAGTAAGACAAAGCAAAGATGATGTTCTTTACAGGAAATGCTCAATATGATCACCATCATTCCTCAACACTAGCTGTAGTCGAGGAATAATGTTGTGAACAGCACTGTAAAGCATGTCCGGAGTTATGGTGAGGCAGTGGCGTCGGATGTTGTCTTTCAGCATCCCTGGAGATGTCGGTCGATCACGATACACTTGCGACTTCAGGTAACCCCGAAACTAATAATCGCACGCAGGCCAGGCACGACGAAAGTGGCGGCTGAGCACACGATCATCACCAAACGACGCGCGCAAGAGATCTTTCACGCGTATATCAATGGAGCGTCATCCTGCATAAACATCGTATGTTTCAGCAGGTGTTTATCAGCCAGGTTGGGGATGATGCGATTCTGTAACATATCGGCGTACCTCTGACCCGTCACGTCTCTCTCATTGCAGCTCCTTTTATACACGATTGTCATGCACCTTCTGTCAGACATTTTGCGAACTTTGTTCTTTTTTTGGTTCTAATAAAACCCCATGTCATTCCAAGCATGTGTGTCAATTTTTTCCTCTCTATCTACATTATTCCGTGGTTTATTAAGTTTTCAAATGTATACTAACTTTTTGATTACCCGGTATGCATTTCGGACATTTTAAACAATATTCAGCACCGACACTCAACGGTAGGCTAAGTTTTTTCTCTTAAATATACGCTTGTTCATGTGCTTCCCTCTTAAAGATTTAATCATGACATATGTGTATAGTAGAAGTCGTTCCTCATGTTCAGTAACCTACCAGCTATTTACCGTGTTCCCTATCGAGGCTCTTGTATAAATTTTTAGTTTATTTCATAGCATTTACCAAGCTGATTCTCCTGCAGAACTAGTCAAGAATTATCGAGGTACTCAAAATTTCATAAACTGTCCTGAATTGTGGCCTATCCATAATTGTTTTTTCTTTTCAGGTAAACATTCAGGGTAATTAAATGGTAGGTCAATTCGGGTGGCTACCCTAGATGTATTCTGTAATGAAATCCCTGTTTAAATTCGCTTAATAATGTGTAGAGCTACGTAACAGAATAATTTTCCATCAGCCAACCCAGCTAGGTAAATGAACTGGTACGTTACAAGGGCAGCCGCGGAGAGGATAGCCCTCACATCCTGCCCAGATGCACCCACTGCCTGAGGGTCTTCGCAGCACTTCACAGGTTTCGCTCGCCAGTCGCTCGCAAATCCACGCAAGAAAATTGCAGCCCTACTGCGCGGAGATAATGCAGGAACCGAGTTTAATTTTCTTATTACGAATCTCATGTCTGGAGTGTGTCAGAATACCATTCACACCGCATAATTACACTACTGGCCATTAAAATTGCTACATCAAGAAAGAAATGCAGACGATAAACGGGTATTCATTGGACAAATATATTACACTAGAACTGACTTGTGATTGCATTTTCACGCAATTTGGGTGCATAGATACTGAGAAATCATTACCCAGAACAACCACTTCCGGCCGTAATAACGGCCTTGATACGCCTGGCCATTGAGTCAAACAGAGCTCGGATGGCGGGTACAGGTACAGCTGCCCATGCAGCTTCAACACGATACCACAGTTCATCAAGAGTAGTGACTGGTGTATTGTGACGAGCCAGTTGCTCGGCCACAACTGACCTGACGTTTTCAATTGGTGAGAGATCTGGAGAATGTGCTGGCCAGGGCACCAGTCGAACATTTTCTGTATCCAGAAAGGCCCGCACAGGACCTGCAACATGCGGTCTTGCATTATCCTGCTGAAATGTAGGGTTTCGCAGGGATCGAGTGAAGGGTAGAGCCACGGGTCGTAACACTTCCGAAATGTAACGTCCACTGTTCAAAGTGCCGTCAATGCGAACAAGAGGTGACCGACACGTGTAACCAGTGGCACCCCATACCACCACGCCGGGTGATACGCCAGTATGGCGATGACGAATACACGCTTCCAATGTGCGTTCAGCGCGATGTCGCCAAACACGGATGTGACCATCATGTTGCTGTAAACAGAACCTGGATTCATCCTAAAAAATGACGTTTTGCCATTGGTGCACCCAGGTTCGTCATTGAGTACACCATCGCTGGCGCTCCTGCCTGTGATGCAGCATCAAGGGTAACCGCAGCCGTGGTCTCCGAGCTGATAGTCCATGCTGCTGCAAACGTCGTCAACTGTTGGTGCAGATGGTTGTTGTCTTGCAAACGTCCGCATCTGTTGACTCAGGGATCGAGACGTGGCTGCACGATCCGTTACAGCCATGCAGATAAGATGCCTGTCATCTCGACTGCTAGTGGTACGAGGCCGGTGGGATCCAGCACGGCGTTCCGTATTACCCTCGTGAACTCACCGATTCCATATTCTGCTAACAGTCGCAGGATCTCGAACAATGCGAGCAGCAATATCGCGATACGATAAACCGCAATCGCGATGGGCTACAATCCGACCTTTATCAAAGTCGGAAACGTGATGGTACGCATTTCTTCTCCTTACACGAGGCCTCACAACAATGTTTCACCAGGCAACGCCTGGAACACAACCTACGACCAGTTTAGAGACAGAAGTGATGACACTTTCTGCAGGACCTGACCATCATTTTGCAAGACAATTTTCATGCACGTACAGTGTAAGCTGTTACTGATTTGTTTGACTGATGGGGCTGCTGAGTTCTATACCACCTACTGCACTCTCCTGTCTTAAGACCTCGTAAGTTCAACTAGATTTCTAAACTGCAGGAAACAATTCACGGCATTCGCTTCCGAACTGCGACAAATTCGTCGGGCAATAAACTGCGCCGCTCGAACTGTCAACACAACTGGCACTGCAAGAGTATCCTACGACTTCCACATCGCTGGCAACGGGTTATACACAATGCTGGTGACTACTTTGAAGGTCAGTAAAACTTTGAAAATCGTATGTATTTTGTTCGAGCTGTAAAGAAACATTTGCCACTATTAAAGTTTCAACCCTCGTATTTGGAATAGGAACCCATGTCCGGAAACACAGTTTCCGTTCTACGATTGCCTCACTCTTCACATTCGGTTCCGAGACATCTGAACAGTCTATGTCGTGACAGATGGACAGGGCGAGCAATCGCCAGAAATAACTCCTATGGACTACTTATTGCGGGGATGTATGTAAGGTTTACTTTATGAGACACCTTTAGAGAAGGAGGGAGATATACTGGCACGAGTTTCTGACCGCTGTGCTAGAAACTGAAGAGACACCAGCTGAGTTGGAGAGTGTGTACCACAACATGCTTCGTGCATAAAATGTCTGTAGTAACAACTTTGATGGTCGCGAGACTTTTCAAGTATTTTTACAACCATTGGACTATGACGGCAGGAGGTCGCTGGATGGCAGATAGAGATTTCTTCGTGCGTGGACGATTCATCAGTGATAGAGATGATCTACTGCACCCAGTGGCGATGAGATATAGAGCGGTGGGTGGAACAGCAGTCCGGCGTCCCTGATGATTATGTTACGACAGCAGCCGCGACCTACCACACAGTCCTGCTGTTGTGGTCAATATTGTTTGTGGGTACCAGTCCTAGCTCGGTGATATCTTTACCTGACGTTATTGCGTAGAACAACTTCCGGGATTCAAATGAAATATGTTTCTCATGCTTTAATATAGCTCCTCCGAGAAATACTTACGTTATTTTTATTGGACTCAGTATTAAGAATCTCCGTGTAGTAGATAATTAAAACTCTATGCAGACAGAACACAGTTAATATGCTTTTCTCGGTCTTGAATCTCAGGGCAGCTTACGGCAACTTTGGAGTATTCTTGCAACCTCCAGGAGACAAAGTGCAGCTGTTCTGCAGGTTATCCGTTGGCTGTCACCACACGGATGTAGCTGGCGCAGAGTACAGTGGAGCCCATTGTAAATACTGTTTGTTGCAGTTCAGAAAGACGTAAACAGTCTTGCGCAGAGTCAAACACACCATTCATTCTGTAGTTGTGTACTGAAGCTTCCAGCGTGGTAATACGATGTTCTTAAACCAAGGAGCACGTCAAATCTCCTCATAGATACGTGTCTGGAGACATTACAAAATTTATAAGGTGGCTACCGAATACTTTGTTCATGCCTGGGCTGGACACATAAATTTATTACACATCTTTATTCTACAGCAGGAGGTCTCGACTTTCAGCAGTCTATTCCAGCTATCTAATCATTGCCCACAATCACATCGCTGTCTCCCTTGCAGTCTCCTTCCATGCGGAAGCCATGATCTGATGTTACGTAATCGGTATAGCCTATGTGGCATAATGTAATAAACACTGTATTGTGATACAAGTTTACACTTTTTTTTTTTACACAAAAGACAGAGGGTCTCCATAAAACGTCCTACATTGGAGGCGCACCGAAACAAGAGAAGTGATTAATAAAAGAAATCTGTTAACAATTGTAAATTAAAAAAAAATTGAAATTCATGCTATACCACATGTTGCCCGCCGGCCGCGGTGGTCTCGCGGTTCTAGGCGCTCAGTTCGGAGCCGCGCGACTGCTACGGCCGCAGGTTCGAATCCTGCCCCGGGCATGGATGTGTGTGATGTCCTTAGGTTAGTTAGGTTTAATTAGTTCTAAGTTCTAGGGGACTGATGACCACAGATGTTAAGTCCCATAGTGCTCAGAGCCATTTGAACCATTTGAACCACATGTTGCAGGACTTTCTTCCTACAACTCATGAGAAAGAGAGAGGTAAATAATTTTAAAAAAATTGCAGTCCTTTTGTATCCCAGTTTAGGTACACTACAGGGAACAAGCCGAGATTGTGTTTGTGTAGGGCCAAGCAGATGGAAACGGTGGAGAGGCAGCACGGCCATAACAAAACAAGTACCCTCGCAGACACCCACCACATCACACAATATTTCAAGTCCTTTCTGGTCGTATGTGTGATCATGTGTCATTTCAGACAGACAAACTTGCGGAGGGATGGTGGAGTGTGTGTACACTGAATCTAGAGGACCGGGTTCTACAAGATATTGAGACGAACCCTAGTACAAGCAAAAGGAAAGTGTCCCTCCAACATGGTGTAAGCCAAAGCACGATTGTGTGCATCCTGCATGACAGCCGCTACTACCTGTGTCACCAGCAACTAGAGCAAGGATTAACACCAGCGAATTTCCCTCTGCGGGAAGGATTTTGTCAATGGTTTTTGCACCAGGCCATCACAGTTACGTGATTTCGTTCCCGGAACATCCTGCTAAATACAGTACATCTACATCTACATTTATACTCCGCAAGCCACCCAACGGTGTGTGGTGGAGGGCAGTTTGCGTGCCACTGTCATTACCTCCCTTTTATGTTCCAGTCGCGTATGGTTCGCGGGAAGAACGACTGCGGAAAGCCTCCGTGCGCGCTCGAATCTCTCTAATTTTACATTCGTGATCTCCTCGGGAGGTATAAGTAGGGGGAAGCAATATATTCGATACCTCATCCAGAAACGTACCGTCTCGAAACCTGGACAGCAAGCTACACCACGATGCAGAGCGACTCTCTTGTAGAGTCTGGCACTTGAGTTTGCTAAACATCTCCGTAACGCTATAACGCTTACCAAATAACCCTGTGACGAAACGCGCCGCTCTTCTTTGGATCTACTCTATCTCCTCCGTCAACCCGATCTGGTATGGATCCCACACTGATGAGCAATACTCAAGTATAGGTCGAACGAGTGTTTTGTAAGCCACCTCCTTTGTTGATGGACTACATTTTCTAAGGACTCTCCCAATGAATCTCAACCTGGTACCCGCCTTACCAACAATTAATTTTATATGATCATTCCACTTCAAATCGTTCCGCGCGCATACTCCTAGATATTTTACAGAAGTAACTGCTACCAGTGTTTGTTCCGCTATCATGTAATCATTCAATAAAGGATCCTTCTTTCTATATATTCGCAACACATCACATTTGTTGTGACTTGGCAAGACAGCCAAGCCACTATGAGGTAGCCGAAAGGCACGCGTTTAAGGTCACGCAGGCTGGCGTGAGGTCTGGAACAGTTAAAGGAGTTGAGTCTGGTAAAAAAAGTACGTAGCCTCTGGAATACTTAACTTTAATCCATAATTGGTGAACATCGGTCTGACGGTACATGCATCACAAGATAAATAGCAATTGATAATGGCGCCTTGCTAGGTCGTAGCATATGACGTAGCTGAAGGATATGCTAACTATCGTCTCGGCAAATGAGAGCGTAATTTGTCAGTGAACCATCGCTAGCAAAGTCGGCTGTACAACTGGGCAGAGGTGCCCCTGACCTTGCGTATCGCGTCCCCGCCTGAGCCACAAAACCTGTCCGCCGACTGACAGTGAAACTCGTGACAACCGGTTCCGCTGCTACGAAGCGGCGAGATTGTGTGTCGGCGGTCGAACACTAGGTCAGATACTACATCTGCACCTACATACATACTCCGCCAGCCGCCGTACGGTGCGTGGCGGAGGGCACCTTGTACCGTAACTAGACACTTCTACATCTACATCTACATCTACATCCATACTCCGCAAGCCACCTGACGGCGTGTGGCGGAGGGTACCTTACCTCTACCGGTTCTCCCTTCTATTCCAGTCTCGTATTGTTCGTGGAAAGAAGGATTGTCGGTATGCCTCTGTGTGGGCTCTAATCTCTCTGATTTTATCCTCATGGTCTCTTCGCGAGATATACATAGGAGGGAGCAATATACTGCTCGACTCTTCGCTGAAGGCTATTGTTGTTGTTGTGGTCTTCAGTCCTGAGACTGGTTTGATGCAGCTCTCCGTGCTAATCTATCCTTCTGAATCTGCTGGTTCTCCCTCTACGATTTTTACCTTCCACGCTGACCTCCAATACTAAATTGGTGATCCCTTGATGCCTCAGAATATGCTCTACGAACCGATTCCTTCTTCTAGTCAAGTTGTGCGACAAACTTCTCTCCTATTCAATACCTCCTCATTATTTATGTGATCTACCCATCTAATCTTCAGCATTCTTCTGTAGCACCACATTTCGAAAGCTTCTATTCTCCTCTTGTCCAAACTATTTATCGTCCATGTTTCACTTCTATACATGGCCACACTCCATACAAATACTTTCAGAAATGACTTCCTGACCCTTAAATCTATATTCGATGTTAATAAATGTCTCCTCTTGAGATACGCTTTCCTTGCCATTGCCAGTCTACATTTTATATTCTCTCTACTTCGACCAGCATCAGTTATTTTGCTTTACTACTTGAAGTGCCTCATTCCCTAATGTAATTCCCTCAGCATCACCCGACTTAATTCGACTACATGCCATTATCCTCGTTTTGCTTCTGTTGATGTTCATCTTATACCCTACTTTCAAAACACTGTCCATTCCGTTCAACTGCTCTTGCAAGTCCTTTGCTGTCTCTGACAGAATTACAATGTCATCGGCAAACCTCAAAGTTTTTATTAATTCTCCTTGGATTTTAATACCTACTCCGAATTTTTCTTTTGTATCTTTCACTGCTTGCTCAATATAAAGATTGAATAACATCGGGGATAGGCTACAATCCTGTCTCACTCCCTTCCCAACCACTGCTTCCCTTTGATGTCCCTTGACTCTTATAACTGCCATCAGGTTTCTGCACAAATTGTAAATAGCCTGTCGCTCCCTGTATTTTACCTCAGCCACCTTCAGAATTTGAAGGAGCGTATTCCAGTCAACACTGTCAAAGCTATCTCTAAGTCTACAAATACTATAAATGTAGGTTTGCCTTTCCTTAATCTAGCTTCTAAGATAAGCCGTAGGGTCACTATTGCCTCACGTGTTCAAATATTTCTACGGAATCCAAACATCTTCCCCGCGGTCGGCCTCTACTAGTTTTTCCATTCGTCTGTAAAGAATTCGCGTTAGTATTTTGCAGCTGTGGCTTATAAAACAGATTGTTCGGTAATTTTCACATCTGTCAATACCTGTTTTCTTTGGGATTGGAATTATTATATTCTTCTCGAAGTCTGAGGGTATTTGGCGTGTCTCATACATCTTGCTCAACAGATGGTAGAGTTTTGTCAGGACTGGCTCTTCCAAGGCCGTCAGTAGTTTTAATGGAATGTTGTCTATGTTGTCTACTGCCGGGGCCTTGTTTCGACTCAGATCTTTCAGTGCTCTGTCAAACTGTTCACGCAGTATCACATCTCCCATTTCATCTTCATCTACATCCTCTTCCATGTCCATAATATTGTCCTCAAGTACATTGCCCGTGTATAGACCCTCTATATACTCCTTCCACCTTTCTGCTTTCCCTTCTTTGCTTAGAACTGGGTTTTCATGTGAGCTCTTGATATTCATACAAGTGGTTCCCTTTTCTCCAAAGGTCTCTTTAATTTTCCTGTAGGCAGTATCTATCTTACCCCTAGTGAGATAAGCCTCTACAACCTTACATTTGTCCTCCAGCAATACCTGCTTAGCCATTTTGCACGTTCTCAACAAAAGCCTGTACCGAGCTACTGAGCGTCTCTCCTGCAGAGTCTTCCACTGGAGTTTATCTATCATCTCCGTAACGCTTTCGCGATTACTAAATGATCCTGTAACGAAGCGCGCTGCTCTCCGTTGGATCTTCTCTATCTCTTCCATCAACCCTATCTGGTACGGATCCCACACTGCTGAGCAGTATTCAAGCAGTGGGCGAACAAGCGTACTGTAACCTACTTCCTTTGTTTTCGGATTGCATTTCCTTAGAATTCTTCCAATGAATCTCAGTCTGGCATCTGATTTACCGACGATCAACTTTATATGATCATTCCATTTTAAATCACTCCTAATGCGTACTCCCAGATAATTTATAGAATTAACTGCTTTCAGTTGCTGACCCGCTATATTGTAGCTAAATGATAAGGAATCTTTCTTTCTGTTATATCCTAGCCAGTAATTCCACCCGAGCCCGCTGCCAAAAGGTTGGCAGCATCAAAGTCCGGACGCCGTCCGCATAAGCAGCGCCAGCGAGACAGGAGTCTGCGCGCGCCACCGCTGGCTTCTGGGTTCTTAAGCGCTGGAGTCGCGAGCGCTAGGACAGTTCTGTATTCGCCGCTCAGTTGCATACTCGCCACCGAATTGTGTACTTGCTAGTCAGTTGTGTGTTCATCGCAGCAGAGTTGTTGTTTGTCGTCAGCCGACGCTGACCTAGCCGCTCCGACTCGAACTAGACAGATTTATGTAGACACGGAGTTCACTACTGTGTTTCTCTATCTCCGTTAATAAAGATAAGTACCGACTTTTATTTAATTTTATTTGGGTTTTCATCTTTCTGTTCACTGTTCCAGCGGACCGGTCGGCACGCTATTAAATATTAAAAGTGTGGCGGTGACTTCGTAAGCCGTTTCTACAGCGAATTGTTTGTCGCTACGAACACCGCCACAAAACTTTCTATGTATTCGCAGCACATTACACTCCCTTTCCTGTTCCACCCGCAAGTGCAGCCGGAGACAAATGTCTGTCTGTATGCCTCCGTAGAGCCCTAATTTTTCTTATCGTGTGTTCATGGTGCTTCCATGCTGTCTATATCTACATCTAGGTGATTACTTTGCTATTCACAATAAAGTGCCTGGCAGAGGGTTCAATGAATCACCTTCATACTGTCTCTCTACCATTCCACTCTCGAACGGCGCGCGGAAAAAACGAGCACTTAAATTTTTCCGTGCGAGCCCTTATTTCTCTTATTTTATCGTGATGATCATTTCTCCCTGTGTAGGTGGGTGCCAACAGAATGTTTTCGCAATCGGAGGAGAAAACTGGTGACTGTAATTTCATGAGAAGATCCCGTCGCAACGAAAAACGCCTTTGTTTTAATGATTGCCACTCCAGTTTACGTATCATGTATGTGCCAAAATCTCCCCTATTTCGCTATAATACAAAACGAGCTGCCCTTCTTTGTACTTTTTCGAAGTCACCCGTCAGTCCCACCTGACGCGGATCCCACACCGCACAACAATATTCCAGAATAGGGCGGACAAGAGTAGCGTAAGCAGTCTCTTTGGTAGACCTGTTGCACCTTCTAAGTGTTCTGCAAATGAATCGCAGTCTTTAGTTTGCTCTACCCACAATCTATGTGATCGTTCCAATTTAGGTTATTTGTTGAATTTACAGCTCTCAGATTTGTGTGACTTATCGCGTAATCAAAATTTAGCTGAATTCTTTTAGTACTCATGTGCTTAACTTCACACTTTTCTGTATTCAGGGTCAATTGCCACTTTTCGCACCATACAGGTATCTTATCTAAATCATTTTGCAATTGATTTTGATTATCTGATGAGTTTACAACACGGTAAATGACAGCTTCATCTGTAAACAATCTAAGACGGCTACTCAGATTGTCTCCTATGTCGTTAATATAGATCAGGAACAACAGGGGGCCTATAACACTTCCTTGGGGAACGCCGGATATTACTTCTGTTTTACTCGATGACTTTCCGTCTATTACTACGAACTGTGAAGTTTCTGACAGGAAATCACGACTCCAGTCGCACAAATGAGACGATACTCTGTAGGCACACAGTTTGGTTAGAAGACGCTTGTAAGGAACGGTGTCGAAAGCCTTCTGGAAATATAAAAATATGGAAGCAGTTTCACATCCCCTGTCAATAGCACTTATTACGTCATGAGTATAAAGAGCTAGTTGTGTCTCACTAGAACGATATTTTCTGAATCCGTGCTCACTATGTGCCAATAAATCGTTTTCTTCGAGGCACTCCATAATGTTCGAATACAGTATATGTTCCAAAAACGTACTGCAAATCGACGTTAGTGATATAGGCCTGTAATTCAGTGGATTACTCCTACTTACCTTCTTGGGTATTGGTGTGACTCGAGCAATTTTCCAGTCTTTAGGTACGGATCTTCCTGTGAGCGAGTGGTTGTATATAATAACTAAATATGTAGCTATTTTATCAGCATACTCTGAGAGGAACCTGATTGGTATACAATCTGGACCGGAGGCCTTGCCTTTATTAAGTGATTTAAGCTGCTTTTTTACACCGAGAATGTCTACTTTTATGTTTCTCATCTTGGCAATTGTTCTTGATTTGAATTCAGGAATATTTACTTCGTCTTCTTTGGTAAGGGAGTTTCGGAAAACCGTGTTTAATAACTGTACTTTAGTGGCACTGTTATCAGTGACTTCACAGTTGGTATCACGCAGTGAAGGTATTGATTGCGTCTTGCCACTGGTGTGCTTTATGTGTGACCAGAATCTCTTTGGGTTTTCTGCCAGATTTCGGGACAGAATTTCGTTGTGGAAATTACTGAAAGCATCTCGCATTGAAGTACGCGCTATATTTCGAACATCTGTAAAACTTTCCCAATCTTGGGGATTTAGCGTTCTTTTAAATTTGGCATGCTTTCTTAGTTGCTTCTTCAACAACGATCTGACTCGTTTTGTGTACCATGGGGGATCAGTACCATCGCTTATTAATTTATGTGGTATAAATCTCTATTGCTGTCGACACTGTCTCTTTGAAAACAGTCCACAACTTTTATATATTTATATGATCAGATCGGAAGGAGTGAAGACTGTCTCTTAAAAAGGCGTTAAGAGCATTTTTATCAGCTTTTTAAAATTGCGTTTCTTTTTTATGATTGCGGGTGTTACGGTATTCAGCCTAGCAGCAACTCTCTTGTGGTCGTTTGCAACTGCCTTGTGGTCGGTAATCCCTGTATTCGTCACAATACT
This sequence comes from Schistocerca piceifrons, assembly GCF_021461385.2. Taxonomy (NCBI): domain Eukaryota; kingdom Metazoa; phylum Arthropoda; class Insecta; order Orthoptera; family Acrididae; genus Schistocerca; species Schistocerca piceifrons. The sequence continues at coordinate 164,531,589 of NC_060146.1, read as the reverse complement.
CACTATTTGTCCAGGATTATTTGTTGCTAAAAGGTCACGTATGCTTTCGCAACCATTTACACTTCGAGTGGGCTCATATACGGGATCGTTTAGCTGGCGAGAGAGCGTTACGGAGAAGCTAAACAAACTCCACTGGCACACGTTACAAGAGAGACGTTAAGCATCAGAGACAGATTTACTGTTGAACTTTCGGGACAACACGTTTCAGGAGGAGTCAGACAATATATTACTTCCCCCCCCCCCCCCCCTCTCCACATACGTCTCGCATATTGACCACGAGGAGAAAATTCAAGAAATTGTAGCCAATACAGGGGCTTACCGACAATCACTCTTCCCACGCACTATTCGCGAGTGGAACAGGGTTGGAGGTACGAGGTGCATTCAAGTTCTAAGGCCTCCGATTTTTTTTCTCCGGACTGGAAAGAGATAGAAACATGCGCATTGTTTTAAAATGAGGCCGCGTTCATTGTCAATACGTCCCAGAGATGCCAGCACCATACGGCAGATGGAATTTTACCGCCAGCGGCGAGAATGAGAACTGTTTTAAATACTTAAAATGGCGTCGTTTTCCTTACTTGAACAGTGGGCAATCATTCGTTTTCTGAATTTGCGTGGTGTGAAACCAACTAAAATTCATCGACAGTTGAAGGAGACATGTGGTGATGGAGTCATGGATGTGTCGAAAGTGCGTTCGTGGGAGCGACAGTTTAATGAAGGCAGAACATCATGTGACAACAAACCGAAACAACCTCGGGCTCGCACAAGCTGGTCTGACGACACGATCGAGAAAGTGGAGAGAATTGTTTTGGGGGATCGCCGAATGACTGTTGAACAGATCGCCTCCAGAGTTGGCATTTCTGTGGGTTCTGTGCACACAATCCTGCATGACGACCTGAAAATGCGAAAAGTGTCATCCAGGTGGGTGCCACGAATGCTGACGGATGACCACACGGCTGCCCGTGTGGCATGTTGCCAATCAATGTTGACGCGCAACGACAGCACGAATGGGACTTTCTTTTCGTCGGTTGTGACAATGGATGAGACGTGGATGCCATTTTTCAATCCAGAAACAAAACGCCAGTCAGATCAATGGAAGCACACAGATTCACCGCCACCAAAAAAATTTCGGGTAACTGCCAGTGCTGAAAAAATGATGGTGTCCACGTTCTGGGACAGCGAGGGCGTAATCCTTACCCATTGCGTTCCAAAGGGCACTACGGTAACAGGTGCATCCTACGAAAATGTTTTGATGAACAAATTCCTTCCTGCACTGCAACAAAGACGTCCGGGAAGGGCTGCGCGTGTGCTGTTTCACCAATACAACGCACCCACACATCGAGCTAACGTTACGCAACAGTTTCTTCGTGATAACAACTTTGAAGTGATTCCTCATGCTCCCTACTCACCTGACCTGGCTCCTAGCGACTTTTGCCTTTTTCCAACAATGAAAGACACTCTCCGTGGCCGCACATTCACCAGCCGTGCTGCTATTGCCTCAGCGATTTTCCAGTAGTCAAAACAGACTCCTAAAGAAGCCTTCGCCGCTGTCATGGAATCATGGCGTCGGCGTTGTGAAAAACGTGTACGTCTGCAGGGCGATTATGTCGAGAAGTAACGCCAGTTTCATCGATTTTGGGTGAGTAGTTAATTAGAAAAAAAATCGGAGGCCTTGGAACTTGAATGACTGGTACCGAAAGTGCCCTCCATTAGGTGGCTTGCAGAGCGTGATGTAGGTGTAGATGTATGGTACAAAAACCATCGACAAAATCCTTACCGTAGCGGGAAATCCGCTGGTGATAACCATTGCACCCGTTGCAGGTATAAGGATAGTAGCGGTTGTCATGCAGGATGCCCATAACCGCACTTCGGCTTATATTGCTAGGACATTTTCCTGGAGCTTGTACTAGGGTTCGTCTCAGCATCTTGTAGAACCCAGTGATGAATGCGCAGTCCGCCACCTCTCCGCACGTTTGTCTATCTGAAAGGAACCATGATCACACAAATGGCCAAAAAGGGCTTCAAATGTTGTGCGATACGTTTGTTGACTGTGCGGGTACTTGTTTTGTTATTGCCCTGCTGACTCTCGATCGTCTCCGTCTGCTTGGCCGCACAAAAACGCCATCTCCTAGTTGTGTTTCACTAATGAGAATCGCGACTTGAGGGCTGCCGCTTGACCGAAACTGGTTGTCGATCAATGACCACACATTACAGCAACATTTTGCAGCTTCGGTCTGCCGTTCTTTAAGCTGTAAAGCATACAGCGTGTAAACGATAACTGTTTATAGTCTACCACAGGGATATAGAGGAAGGCGAGACGAATAGTCTGATACGGTGCGCTGGAACTGTCAAGCCGCTAAGCAACCTCGAACTCGTCTACAAAAACCACCGAGGATACAGATCATGCGTCTCGCACTAGACTTTCAGTGTAGTCTCCCTCTGAAACTGTTAGGCGTAGAGAAAAAATTAATAAGACCATTTTCGTAGGAAATTTAACGCGGCATAATTTTGGACTGGGGTCTGTTTTCGCTACAGGCAGCGGTTTAAGAGTAATTCGAGAAAAACGTACAAAAATTTCCTTGAATTACGAGGGTGAGTCAAATGAAACCCTAAAATTTGTAATAACAAATCGAAATTTCGCGCCATTATCCTGTAAGTTGGTAAGCGTGCTACAAACAGCCTACAGAATGGCCTATAGGTGGCAGCATAGTGCAGATGCACACATACCGTCGCAGTATTAGTATAAAGATGGCCGCCCCACTTGCGACTTGCACCAGGGAAGAACAGCGTTCTTTTATTCGGTTTCTGCGTAGTGAAGGTGTGAAACCTACTGAAATGATCGACGAATGAAGGTGCAGTGCGGTGATGCATGTTTGTCGCAGCAGCAAGTCTACGAATGGAGTAGGAAGTTCGCAAATGGTGTGACTTCAGTGGAAGATGCTCCTCGTCCAGGTCAGGTACAAGGAGTTGTGACTCCACAGAACATTGCAGCAGTTGAAGCCATAGTGAAGGAAAACCGCCGAGTGACACTGAATGACATTACAGCGTGTTTACAGATTAGACAGGGGTCAGCACACCACAATGTGCATGATGTGCTCCAGTTTCATCAAGTGTCTGCAAGATGGGTGCCACGGCAGCTGACTCCTGAAATAATTTAACGACGTGCTTGTGAGGAACTTCTTCGGCGCTTTGAAGGAGAATGTGATTTCTTCCTTGCAAGAATCTTTACTGGGGACGAAACCTGGGCTCACTTACACCAAACGGAAACGAAGAGATCTAGCAAGGAATGGCGCCATTCCTCATCACCAAAACCAAAGAAGTTTCGAACAGAACCACGAGCATGGAAGGTTATGCTGACTCTCTTTTGGGACGAAAAAGGAGTCATTTTGGAGCATTACATGCCTAGAGGGACTACTGTCACCACTGCATCATACACAGATCTCCTAAAAATCATCTGCGACCTGCAATCAAATCAAAGTGACGTGGATTGCTGTCAGCAGGTGTCCTTGTGCAACATGACGATGCAAGGTGCCACATTGCCCGTACAACAGTTGCAACAATCACAGACCTGCATTTTGAGTGTCTTCCTCATCGATCATACTCACCAGACCTTGCCCCAAATGATTTCCATACGTTTGGACCACCCAAAGACGCAATGGGAGGAAAGAAGTTCCGTTCTGTTCAAGAGGTACCCCACGCGGTGCATGAGTGGTTGAGCGGGCTACCAAAATAATTTGTTTCTAAAGTAATTTATACACTTTGTAAGCGCTGGAGGACTTGCATTTAGCATGGGGGAGATTATGTTGAAAAGTGATACAGCTTTGTACCACTTCTGCACAGTAAATAATATTTAAAAAAATATTTAAGGTTTTTATTTAACTTACCCTCGTATACGCCCACGTCCACGCTCGCTCCCTACTGGTTAAAATTTAGAGTATATTGTTTATGGCGCTCCCTCCTAACTCTATGTAAAAATTTGTGACTGTACCAATTATTATCCATATTCGGCTTTTTTAGTCTTCATTATGCCGTCAGCTTAGTTGACTGTTTTGGTAACATTATTAATTTAAAGGTAATGACAGAAAAATACTTCTGTGAACATTTTGCAAAAACTAATTACGTTTACAATTGAGTCAAGGCTTAATCCCTACAAGCACAGCGGTCTTGTAGTAAGAAAACCATACAAACAACAATATTTAATTTGTGAATTTTATGCTGTTAAAATTCGTAAAATTGTGAGGTAAAATTTACACAAACGTCGGTTTTACAATTTATAAGTGCATGATTAAGGACAGTCGGTAATAACCAAAATGAGTCGAGTATGGAAGATAACTCTTGTAGGCGGAAATTTTGTGCAGAGGTAGGAAGGAATGCTGTGAAGAAAATATTAAAATTCAAATGGCTCTGAGCACTGTGGGACTTAACATCTATGGTCATTAGTCCCCTAGAACTTAGAACTACTTAAACCTAACTAACCTAAGGACATCACACAACACCCAGTCATCACGAGACAGAGAAAAAGAAAATATTAAAAACCCTGATCGGTGAGAGGTGAGTTTGGAGCTACGGTTGCCTTTGGATGTCATTTTTGTACCATTTTTTTTCGAATAACTCGAAAACAGCGGCATCTAGTGAAAACTTATCTCAGAACAAAACTAAACTGCATTAAATTTAGTACGACCAAGGGCGTACTCATGTTTTTTCTCCAGCGCTAATAGTATGCGCGAGGGGAGAGAGAGAATATAGAAAACCTCCCACGGGACGCACCCACTGCAGCCTCGGTAAGGTTCGTAGGCCACTAAAAGGTAGCTTCCCGACCTGATAGGCCACAAGTATCCTGCATCGAACTGTTCGTCTCGACTTGCTCTACTCCGCTGTGGTACATTGTAAACAGTTATCGTTTAGTTTCCATTCTTTATAACAAAATTAGCTGATACGCGCGGCGACACCTGGGTATTCTTTTCGCCCAGTTTGTATTAGACACGAAAAAAAAACGGACTGTGTTTGAAATGTACTATAGAAAAAATTAATTTCCATGTGCTAGTGGAAATTTTTTTTTTGGTCACCAGTCTACTGACTGGTTTGATGCGGCCCGCCACGAATTCCTTTCCTGTGCTAACCTCTTCATCTCAGAGTAGCACTTGCAACCTACGTCCTCAATTATTTGCTTGACGTATTCCAATCTCTGTCTTCCTCTACAGTTTTTGCCCTCTACAGCTCCCTCTAGTACCATGGAAGTCATTCCCTCATGTCTTAGCAGATGTCCTATCATCCTGTCCCTTCTCCTTATCAGTGTTTTCCACATATTCCTTTCCTCTCCGATTCTGCGTAGAACCTCCTCATTCCTTACCTTATCAGTCCACCTAATTTTCAACATTCGTCTATAGCACCACATCTCAAATGCTTCGATTCTCTTCTGTTCCGGTTCTCCCACAGTCCATGTTTCACTACCATACAATGCTGTACTCCAGACGTACATCCTCAGAAATTTCTTCCTCAAATTAAGGCCGGTATTTGATATTAGTAGACTTCTCTTGGCCAGAAATGCCTTTTTTGCCATAGCGAGTCTGCTTTTGATGTCCTCCTTGCTCCGTCCGTCATTGGTTATTTTGTGGCGGTGTTCGTAGCGACAAACACTTGGCTGTAGAAATGGCTTACGAAGTCACCGCCACACTTTAATAGCGGGCCGACCGGTCCGCTGGAACAGTGAACAGAAAGATGAAAACCCAAACACTCATATTAAATAAAGGTCGGTACTTATCTTTTATTAATGAAGATACAGTAACACAGTAGTGAACTCGGTGTCTACAGAAATCTGTCTAGTTCGAGTCGGAGCGGCTAGGTCAGCGTCGGCTGACGACAAACAACAACTCTGCTGCGATGAACACACAACTGACTAGCAAGTACACAATTCGGTGGCGAGTATACAACTGAGCGGCGAATACAGAACTGTCTTAGCGCTCGCGACTCCAGCGCTTAAGAAGCCAGAAGCCAGCGGTGGCGCGCGCAGACTTGCGGCGATTTCCTGTATCGCTGGCGCTGCTTATGCGGACGGCGTCCGTACTTTGATGCTGCCAACCTTTTGGCAGCGGGCTCGGTTGGCATTACTGGCTAGGATACAACAGGTTATTTTACTGCCTAGGTAGCAGAATTCCTTAACTTCATTGACTTCGAGACCATCAATCCTGATGTTAAGTTTCTCGCTGTTCTCATTTCTACTACCTCTCATTACCTTCGTCTTTCTCCGATTTACTCTCAAACCATACTGTGTACTCATTAGACTGTTCATTCCGTTCAGCAGATCATTTAATTCTTCTTCACTTTCACTCAGGATAGCAATGTCATCAGCGAATCGTATCATTGATATCCTTTCACCTTGTATTTTAATTCCACTCCTGAACCTTTCTTTTATCTCCATCATTGCTTCCTCGATGTACAGATTGAAGAGTAGGGGCGAAAGGCTACAGCCTTGTCTTACACCCTTCTTAATACGAGCACTTCGTTCTTGATCATCCACTTTTATTATTCCCTCTTGGTTGTTGTACATATTGTATATGTCCCGTCTCTCCCTATAACTTACCCCTACTTTTTTCAGAATCTCGAACAGTTGCACCATTTTATATTGTCGAACGCTTTTTCCAGGTCGACAGATCCTACGAAAGTGTCTTGATTTTTCTTTAGCCTTGCTTCCATTATTAGCCGTAACGTCAGAATTGCCTCTCTCGTCCCTTTACTTTTCCTAAAACCAAACGGATCGTCACCTAGCGCATTCTCAATTTTCTTTTCCATTCTTCTGTATATTATTCTTGTAAGAGGCTTCGATGAATGAGCTGTTAAGCTGATTGTGCGATAATTCTCGCACTTGTAAGCTCTTGCCGTCTTCAGAATTGTGTGGATGATGCTTTTCCGAAAGTCAGATGGTATATCGCCAGACTCATATATTCTACACACCAACGTGAATAGTCGTTTTGTTGCCACTTGGTGGAAATACTATTGAAATTATGGAACAGTCGCGCAAAGAAATATGCATATGTACAAATGTACAAATTAAGTATCTAAATTAAGACAGTTGGTCGTGCGTTTGTAGGCGCTACAGTCTGGAGCCGAGCGACCGCTACGGTCGCAGGTTCCAATCCTGCCTCGGGCATGGATGTGTGTGATGTCCTTAGGTTAGTTAGGTTTAAGTAGTTCTAAGTTCTAGGTGACTGATGACCTCGAAAGTTAAGTCGCATAGTGCTCAGAGCCATTTGAACCATTTGAATCCAAGACAGCGCCATCTCGTAGTGCGGAGACGGACGAGCGCTGCGCCTGCGCTGTTGTGCTTGGCGGGGAGCGTTCTAGTGGGAAAGTAGTGTACGCGTGACTACGTGGAACTACACTCCTGGAAATTGAAATAAGAACACCGTGAATTCATTGTCCCAGGAAGGGGAAACTTTATTGACACATTCCTGGGGTCAGATACATCACATGATCACACTGCCAGAACCACAGGCACATAGACACAGGCAACAGAGCATGCACAATGTCGGCACTAGTACAGTGTATATCCGCCTTTCGCAGCAATGCAGGCTGCTATTCTCCCATGGAGACGATCGTAGAGATGCCGGATGTAGTCCTGTGGAACGGCTTGCCATGGCATTTCCACCTGGCGCCTCAGTTGGACCAGCGTTCGTGCTGGACGTGCAGACCGCGTGAGACGACGCTTCATCCAGTCCCAAACATGCTCAATGGGGGACAGATCCGGAGATCTTGCTGGCCAGGGTAGTTGACTTACACCTTCTAGAGCACGTTGGGTGGCACGGGATACATGCGGACGTGCATTGTCCTGTTGGAACAGCAAGTTCCCTTGCCGGTCTAGGAATGGTAGAACGATGGGTTCGATGACGGTTTGGATGTACCGTGCATTATTCAGTGTCCCTTCGACGATCACCAGTGGTGTACGGCCAGTGTAGGACATCGCTCCCCACACCATGATGCCGGGTGTTGGCCCTGTGTGCCTCGGTCGTATGCAGTCCTGATTGTGGCGCTCACCTGCACGGCGCCAAACACGTATACGACCATCATTGGCACCAAGGCAGAAGCGACTCTCATCGCTGAAGACGACACGTCTCCATTCGTCCCTCCATTCACGCCTGTCGCGACACCACTGGAGGCGGGCTGCACGATGTTGGGGCGTGAGCGGAAGACGGTCTAACGGTGTGCGGGACCGTAGCCCAGCTTCATGGAGACGGTTGCGAATCGTCCTCGCCGATACTCCAGGAGCAACAGTGTCCCTAATTTGCTGGGAAGTGGCGGTGCGGTCCCCTACGGCACTGCGTAGGATCCTACGGTCTTGGCGTGCATCCGTGCGTCGCTGCGGTCCGGTCACAGGTCGACGGGCACGTGCACCTTCCGGCGACCACTGGCGACAACATCGATGTACTGTGGAGACCTCACGCCCCACGTGTTGAGCAATTCGGCGGTACGTCCACCCGGCCTCCCGCATGCCCACTATACGCCCTCGCTCAAAGTCCGTCAACTGCACATACGGTTCACGTCCACGCTGTCGCGGCATGCTACCAGTGTTAAAGACTGCGATGGAGCTCCGTATGCCACGGCAAACTGGCTGACACTGACGGCGGCGGTGCACAAATGCTGCGCAGCTAGCGCCATTCGACGGCCAACACCGCGGTTCCTGGTGTGTCCGCTGTGCAGTGCGTATGATCATTGCTTGTACAGCCCTCTCGCAGTGTCCGGAGCAAGTATGGTGGGTCTGACACACCGGTGTCAATGTGTTCTTTTTTCCATTTCCAGGAGTGTATGTACACAACACCTAACTAAAGGACATCACCGAGGCAGGATTCGAACCTGCGACCGTAGCAGCATCGCGGTTGCGGACTAAAGCGCCTAGAACCTCTCGACCACAGCGGCTGGCGTTTCGTAATTATTACCGTCAAAAATCAGATCATTCTACACTGAAGGTATGCGTCCCACTATGACTATTATCGTCTGTCGAGAACCTTGTTTCGATATCTCGGATCTATCTATCTATGTATCACTTGAGGCTTGTCCCGCAGTTACATAGGGTCAGCCATCGTTAATCGGATTTGGCATGTTAATGGTTAATTGGTGGCCGGATGCCCTTCCTGCCAACTGTCTGCGTCGAGTGTAATCCATGGAATAGTGCGAACGTGTTCAGACGTCTGCGAGCCCTGTAACTGAGGCGGAACATGGGGACCAGCCCGGTATTCACCTAGCGGGATGTACGAGGTGCATTCAAGTTCTGAGACCTCCGATTTTTTTTCTCTGGACTGGAAAGAGATAGAAACATGCGCATTGTTTTAAAATGAGGCCGCGTTCGTTGTCAATACGTCCCAGAGATGGCAGTACCGTACGGCAGATGGAATTTTACCGTCAGCGGCGAGATTGACAACTGTTTTAAATACTTAAAATGGCGACGTTTTCCTTACTTGAACAGCGTGAAATCATTCGTTTTCTAAATTTGCGTGGTGTGAAACCAATTGAAATTCATCGACAGATGAAGGAGACATGTGGTGATGGAGTTATGGATGTGTCGAAAGTGCGTTCGTGGGTGCGACAGTTTAATGAAGGCAGAACATCATGTGACAACAAACCGAAACAACCTCGGGCTCGCACAAGCCGAGAAAGTGGAGAGAATTGTTTTGGGGGATCACCGAATGAGTGTTGAACAGATCGCCTCCAGAGTTGGCATTTCTGTGGGTTCTGTGCACACAATCCTGCATGACGACCTGAAAATGCGGAAAGTGTCATCCAGGTGGGTGCCACGAATGCTGACGGATGACCACACGGCTGCCCTTGTGGCATGTTGCCGAGCAATGTTGACGCGCAACGACAGCACGAATGGGACTTTCTTTTCATCGGTTGTGACAATGGATGAGACGTGGATGCCATTTTTCAATCCAGAAACAAAGCGCCAGTCAGCTCAATGGAAGCACACGGATTCACCGCCACCAAAAAAATTTCAGGCAACCGCCAGTGCTGAAAAAATGATGGTGTCCATGTTCTGGGACAGCGAGGGCGTAATCCTTACCCATTGCGTTCCAAAGGGCAGTACGGTAACAGGTACATCCTACGAAAATGTTTTGGAGAACAAATTCCTTCCTGCACTGCAACAAAAACGTCCGGGAAGGGCTGCGCGTGTGCTGTTTCACCAAGATAACGCACCTGCACATCGAGCTAACGTTACGCAACAGTTTCTTCGTGATAACAACTTTGAAGTGATTCCTCATGCTCCCTACTCACCTGACCTGGCTCCTAGTGACTTTTGGCTTTTCCCAACAATGAAAGACACTTTCCGTGGCCGCACATTCAACAGCCGTGCTGCTATTGCCTCAGCGATTTTCCAGTGGTCAAAAGAGACTCCTAAAGAAGCCTTCGCCGCTGCCTTGGAATCATGGCGTCAGCGTTGTGAAAAATGTGTACGTCTGCAGGGCGATTACGTCGAGAAGTAACGCCAGTTTCATCGATTTCGGGTGAGTAGTTAATTAGAAAAAAAAAATCGGAGGCCTTAGAACTTGAATCTAACTCGTAGAAAACCGCCTAAAAACCACATCCAGGCTGGCTGGCACATAGGCCCTCGTCGTTAATCCGCCGGGCGGATCCGATGCGGGGTCGGCGCGCTCACCCGAGTCCAGGAAGCAGGGCGTTGGCTCTTTGGGCTACCCTGGGGGGTTTTTCGATATCCCGGACCGTTAAAATAAAATTAAAAAGTTCCTTCTATGAGTAAAAAAGACAGATTCACTTTGGGATTGGTGTCGGCACAGTTGCTTGGCTGCGTCCAGCGCTGACCTGCCGGCCTGACTGGACCCGCCTTATCTTCCGTTGCAGACCTGCAGCTGGTGCTGTTCCTGCACAGCTGCCACTACCGGCTGGAGGCGGCCAAGAACACCATCGACGCGGCGTACACGGCGCGCACCCACATGCCAGACCTCTTCACCGACCGCGACCCGCTGCTGCCCGTCAACGTCGCCACCAACGAGTACCTGTGAGTAGCACCGCCAGCACGTGCGTTACCCTGACCACGTGCCTTTTTTCCTCTTCTTGGCCACTACAACCCTTGGTGAACGTTGAACTTCGTCATTCATATATTTAATTTTCCATTCTATCCTGAGAACACCATCCACTCAACCATCCATCGTACTGTCCTTCCACCTCACGCTTGGCAGCCTTCCCCGGTTGTGCAACACGACCTTTAGTTAATTCTCTCCTCCAGAATGCCATCCTCTCTTGTCTAACCCAGATTACTGAATCATTCTTGAAACGCCCGCTATACCTGCTGGGAAGAACAGGTGATTAGGACTGCGGAAAGGGCCAAATAAGGTTGGGGTCAGTTTCATCTTAAAATTGTAATTTACTGTAATTTAATAACGCATCAAACTCCAAATCTTTCACGGCTGAAGGCCTCCAAACAAGAAATCTTTAAAAAAATCAACAATTTCAAGTGTCTAAAGACACGCAGTTACTATTACAATTAAAAGAATTAATATACATATATAAATATAAACAAGATGCAATACAAATGGCTGAAGGCTCACAATAAAATTTTCAAGATTTTAAAATAGATTACCATAACCTTTCTAAGGCAGAAGGCCGCAATGCTCTTGTTCAAAGGGTAACTTCAAGAATAAGATTTTAAGAGGCTCAAGGCCCCCAATTGATTTTCCAAAATTCAAAAATACCATAAACCTCTAAGGGCAGAAGGCCGCAATATTTAAGCTTGAAAGGTAATTTTAAGATAAGGTTCCAAGCAGCTGAAGGCCCACAATTAATTTCTCAAAATTTTTTAAAAAATACTATAACCATAAATCTTAAGTTTTAGGTGGTTGAAACGCACTAAAACAAAAGACAACACAACGACAATAAACTTTCAGCAAATATCTACTTTCCGCAATTCAAACTTACTTATACACAGCTGAAGGCCTTTAATTTACATTAAATACAGTAAAACCAAGAATTTTTTAAATCATTGACTATGATAGATTATAGACAGACAATTAAATACCGGTGAGAAAGACAATAAAGATAACGGCACTCAGAAGCCTCCAGGGGGTCGGTCTGCCCTCGTTCACTTAGGTGAGGCAGGTGGTGAGCCCAGCTACACTTGATCCGTCGGAACTCAACCAGGGAACAGCCATGGACCGACTGACAAAACGAGTTGCTTGCTCCCAATCGGTACATGAGAACTCAAACACAAAATGTTTCAAACGTGATTATCCTCAGTGAAATATGTATTAAGCTGTCAAAACTACACACCATCTTGGACAGCAGCAACAGGTGAGGAAAGAACGCTACCTGAAATTACGTTAGTGGCCATGTCAGGTAACCAAAACACTAACAACCACAAGGCAGAAAATTCCACTGGTGCACCTGAATTGTAGTCAACCAATATAGTTAATTTCATAGCATGACAGCTAAATTTCAGGAATACAAACACACGGTGTTGCTCACAGGAAAACCTCCCCAGCGGCGTACTACCGAAACGACGGGGCTTGGGTACTTAAAACACCACTCAACTTTGACGTCCTCTGTCGGTGAGCCACGAAGCTCGTAGAGATCGGACAGCTCTACACACGCTCCGACACTGTGCAGGGACCGCCAGCAGACCCAGCCAACGCGGAGATATCTTCCCTGGTCCCCAGCAACCGACCGACTCCCTCAGAATGCTGTCAACACCTAAAATAGTCGTCAGTCGAAATAACGCCAAATACACACCCAACCTGACAAACACTTGCATGAAGACCTGAATCATACCCAACAGTAACTAAGCGCACACGAAGACAAATCGGGTGTCGATGCACACACACACACACGCACACACTGCCAATTCATGAACGATCGGCGAGCCAAAACGCGTCGTCCGGTAGGACGACCGACCGACGATCCACCAAGACCGTGGGCCGGCTCAAGTGGTGCGTGGTGGCAATGGTCGGGCGAGCCATGTCGACGCAGACCTCACTGCTGCTCCAACCCGACTGCACTAGTGCCGCACTGCAACTCCCCGACTGGCAGATCCGGACTGCGCTCCAGACACATTCCAACTGACTGTCAGCCCAAACTCGCGATCCGTATTCCACTTACGACAGACAACGACCGGGAAGTAATTGCAGTCAAGCAAAGATACTACGAGAGGGGATATATTGATACATGCTGCTAACACAGCTCATGGTCAGGCAAAGCAGCAACTCAGTGACAGTAGTATTTTAAATTAACGTAGTGAGGTGGAAGTACTTAAAAACAGGGTGTAAAATACGTGATGACTGGAACACGAGCCACGCACGGCTCAATTCTGTTCTATGCGACCCAATTAAGTTAGAGGGGCCATCAAAAAGTTTCCATCTGAAGACCATACAGTTCAGAATCGGAAAGCCAATCGAGGAAAATACCAGTGAGCACTTAGGCAGCAACGCAGCAAGTTTGCACGAAGAATTCCGTAACTGTGTGCTGTCACATCCTCGTGTGACAGAAATCGTCGACCACTCATGTCTTGTTTTAAGGGACTGGAGGCATGATGACTGCATGGGGACAGATCAGGACTGTCGGACGGTTGCTCGATTGTCTCCCACTTGAAGTGGCGTAACTTCTGCAGTAAGACATTCACGATATGGGGACGTGTCGAGTAGCGACCGGCACAAAACTTGGCTTCCGATGGACAAGCTGCTCCATACACGTGCTTCATTCTTTGCCCGTTGGCAGCCAAGAAACAAATAACAGCGCGTTGGTCCTGTCTGAACGCATGTGGTAATATCGACGCCGTAGTTCACGGTTTCACATTTACCATATGTACATCGGTGGGAATTTAAGGAGGGATCTGGATAAACTGACAAAACCAGAGGTTATGGACAGTTTCAGGGAGAGCATAAGGGAACGATTGACAAGAATGGGGGAAAGAAATGTAGCAGGTGAAGAATGGGTACCTTTGAGAGATGAAATAGTGAAGGCAGCAGAGGATCAAGTAGGTAAAAATCACGAAGGCTTGTAGAGATCCTTGGGTAACAGAAGAAATATTGAATTTAACTCATGAAAGGAGAAAATATAAAAATGCAGTAAATGAAGCAGACAAAAAGGAATACTAACGTCCCAAAATTGAGATTGACAGGAAGTGCAAAATGGCTAAGCAGGGATGGCCGGAGGACAAGTGTAAGGATGTAGAGGCGCGTATCACTAGGGGTAAGATAGATATTGCCTACAGGAAAGTTAAAGAGACCTTTGGAGAAAACAGAAACACTTGCATTAATATCAAGAGCTCAGATAGAAACCCAGTTCTAAGCAAAGAAGGGAAATCAAAAAGGTGGAAGGAGTATATAAAGGGTCTATACAAGGGCGATGTACTTGAGGACAATGTTATGAAAATGAAGGAGCATGTAGATGAAGATGAAATGGGAGATATGATACTGCGTGAAGAATTTGACAGAGCACTGAAAGATCTAAGTCGAAACAAGGCCCCGGGAGTAGACAACATTCCATTAGAACTACTGATAGCCTTGAGAGAGTCAGCCCCTGACAGAAATCTACCATGTGGGGCGCAAGATATATAAGACAAATGAAATACCCTCAGACTTCAAGAAGAATATAATAATTCCAATCCCAAAGAAAGCAAGTGTTGACAGATGTGAAAATTACCTAACTATCAAAATAGAATGTCACGGCTGCAAAATACTAACGCCAATTCTTTACAGACGAGTGGAAAAACTGGTAGAAGCCGACCTCGGGGAAGATCAGTTTGGATTCCGTAGAAATGTTGGAACACGTGAGGCAATAGTGACTCTACGACGTATCTTAGAAGAAAGATCAAGGGAAGGCAAACCTACGTTTCTCACATTTATAGACTTAGAGAAAGCTGTTGACAATGTCGAATGTAACACTCTCTTTCAAATTCTGAAGATGGCAGGGGTAAAATACAGGGAGCGAAGGGCTATTTACAAATTGTACAGAAACCAGATATTTGTTATAAGAGTCGATGGGCATGAATGGGAAGCAGTGGCTGGGAAGGGAGTGAGACAGGGTTGTAGCCTATCCCCGATGTTATTCAATCTGTATATTGAGCAAGCAGTAAAGGAAACAAAAGAAAAATTAGGAGTAAGAATTAAAATCCGTGGAGAAGAAATAAAAACTTTGAGGTTCGCTGATGATTTTGTAATTCTGTCAGACACAGCAAAGGACCTGGTAGAGCAATTGAATGGAATGGACAGTGTCTTGAAAGGAGGATGTAAGATGAACATCAGCAAAAGCAAAACGAGGGTAATGGAATTTAGTCGAATTAAATGAAGTGAGGGAATTAGATTAGGAAATGAGACACTTAAAGTGGTAAATGAATTTTGCTATTTGAGGAGCAAAATCATGGTCGAAGTAGAGAGGATATAAAATGTAGATTGGCAATGGCAAGGAAAGCATTTCTGAAGAAGAGAAATTTCTTAACATCGAGTATAGATTTAAGGGTTAGAAAGTTGTTTCTGAAAGTAGTTGTGTGGAATGAAACATGGACGGTAAATAGTTTAGACAAGAAGAGAATAGAGGCTTTCGAAATGTGGTGCAACAGAAAAATGCTGAAGATTAGACGGGTACACCACGTAACTAACGAGGACATATTGAATAAAATTGTGGAGAAGAGAAATTTGTGGCACAACTTGACTAAAAGTAGAGATCGGTTGGTAGGACATGTTCTGAGACATCAGGGGATCACCAATTTAGTATTGAAGCGCGTGGAGGGTGAAAGTCATAGAGGGAGACCAAGAGGTGAATACACTAAGCAGATTCAGAAGAATGTAGGTTGCAGTAGCTACTGGGAAATGAAGAAGCTTGCACAGGATAAAGTAACATGGAGAGGTGCATCAAACCAGTCTCTGGACTGAAGACAACAACAACAACATCGTAAAATCACGAATGCCACACTGATCCCTTACCCACATGTCGCTACTTACACAATGAGGTGACATAAGCCATGGAATAGTGACATACACATATACATGTGACAGTAGAATTCGATACACAAGGTATAAAAGGTTAGTACATTCCTTCTGCAAGGTGTATCTAATGATAATAATAATAAGCAAGTAGTGCGAAGCCATCGACGTCATTATGGCATCACGACGAGAATGAACAGACATTGAACGCGGTGTGGTAGTTGGAGCTAGACGCATGGGACATTCAGTTTCGGAAATCGTTAGGGAATTCAGTACACTGATGTCCACAGTGTCAAGACTGCGTCGAGAATGTCAGGTTTCGGGAACAGCCTCTCACCTCGGACAAAGCAGTGGACGACGGCCTCAACTTAAGACCAAGAGTAGCAGCAGTTGCGTAGAGTTGCCGCTGCTAACAGACAAGCAGTACTGCATGAAACAACCGCACAAGTCAATGTAGGACGTACGACGAACGCGTTAAGTTAGGTCAGAGGGGCGAAATTTCACGTTAATGGAC
Source organism: Schistocerca piceifrons (assembly GCF_021461385.2). NCBI lineage: Eukaryota > Metazoa > Arthropoda > Insecta > Orthoptera > Acrididae > Schistocerca > Schistocerca piceifrons. The sequence goes on along the minus strand of NC_060146.1, from coordinate 164,515,158 downwards.
TGTGGCAGCAAACGACCAACGTGATTGCGTTTGCTAACAGCACAGCATCGCCTGCAGCGCCCCTCCAGGGGTCGTGACGATATTGGTTGGACCCGAGACGACTTGAACGTCGTAGTGCGGTCAAATGACTGCAGATTTCAGTTGCTAAGAGGTTACGTTAGGGTTCGTGAGATGGAGAGTTCTCGAAGCCATGGACCGAAAATGTCAATGGTGTGGACTGTGTTTATATAGAAAGGTCTGATCTTTTGCTGCATCTGAACCGATCATTGAATGGAAATGGCTATGTTCGGCTACTTGCAGCCACCACTTACAACCATTAATTTACTTAACGTTTCCAAACAACGATGTGCCCTGTTACTTCTCAATATATATAAGTAAAAGGCTGACTCACTAACTCACTGACTCATCATCGCTCAGCCAAAACCACTTAGGATAAAAACTCTGGATTTTTCGAAATTCCTCCAGTAAGGGGTGCAAGAGGACATGAAAGTTTTTTTTAATGTATATTGCTATTAAGGCAATTTTGAAGCTAGCCCTACAAAAACTGGCATTTCGCTTTTTGATCGGATATAAAGTAATACATCTTTCAGTATCTTCGGAAGTTTAACCCTTATGGGGGTGAATTAATGCGTGAATTTTTTAAAAATAAATCGTTATTAAAGACCTACTAAAGCATTTTGAAGGATACTTCTACGAATATTGCTATCTGACTTCTGGCTTCTCGGTTAGAAATAAAAAATACGTGTCAAAGACAAATGTTGTAGGAAACTAATTCATTATGAAATCATTTTTAAAGCTAAATGTATGACAATTTGAATTTGGCTTCACGGTTGAAAATTAAAAAAAGTATTTGTTTCATTGTTTTTGAAAATTCATCCCCTAATGTGGTGAAATAGGGGATCAAAATTTTTAAGAAAGTATTTCCTTATATTAAAAAATTGTTAAAACTATATCTGTGTATTTATCTTCTTGGTTAGATATAAGTAAATATGTCTTAGGGGATGAAAGTCCCTATGGAAACATCAGCACAAGCACGTAGAAGGCATGATTTACAAAAATCTTGGATTCCAGTTACCAGAATCGCATTTTAGTCACAACAACATTTGGAGAAGACCATGCTTCTATGGCCTTATGTAGCATGAAAAGTTTCGAAGGTGTTTCAATTGTATGTAAATACACTGCAGGCTGGTTCATAGTTGCATGGCCTTTCTGCACCCCTGCACCTGCCAGCTTCCCTCACATACAACAGCAATGGAGCCGCTTCTCAACTACTAACGCCCAAAATTATCAATGGCATTTCAATATGCACTAAAATTAATGGAAAGAACTTAGAGTAAGGTTCACAGTAAAATACACAATACAGTTTATTTATTTGCAGGAGTATATGAAAAACAGAGATTAAATTAAATTATTTTGTATCAGACAAACTGCTACAGCTAAAAGTGCATCCTCTCAGCTGCACAACTGCCGCTTCACTCATGACTGAGTACAGTGCTGGTGCACACACAAACGTTCCAGGACCACGTGGTTAAGGACAAATTGTTTGACGTACAGCAGACGACCTCTACGTGTTCCCATGTTTACCCAACGACATCATCATTTACGATTTCAGTGTGTAGGCATCATCGAGATCGGACTGTGGATCAATGGAGACGTATCGCCTGGTCAGGAGAACCATGTTTATTGTTGCACAAGGTGAATTATCGTGTGTGTATGTGCCATCATCTGTGTGAACATCCACTGCGCAATGGACACGTACTTGTAATGACGGTATTGTGCTAAGGGAGACACTGACTGTGGCGTCACCGCCAGACACCACACCTGCTAGGTGGTAGCCTTTAAATCGGCCGCGGTCCGTTAGTATACGTTGGACCCGCGTGTCACCACTATCAGTGATTGCAGACCGAGCACCGCCACATGGCAGGTCTAGAGAGACGTCCTAGCACTCGCCCCAGTTGTACAGCCGACTTTGCTAGCGATGGTTCACTGACAAATTATGCTCTCATTTGCCGAGACGATAGTTAGCATAGCCTTCAGCTACGTCATTTGCTACGACCTAGCAAGGCGCCATTATCATTGGCTATTTATCTTGTGATGCATGTACCGTCAGACCAATGTTCACCAATTATGGATTAAAGTTAAGTATTCCCGCAGCTACGTACGTTCTTTGCTACTATAACTTCCTTTACCTGTTCCAGACCTCACGCCAGCCTGCGTGAGCTTAAACGTGTGCCTTTCGGCTACCCGTCACTGTGGATTGGCTGTCTTGCCAGTCCACAACATTGACATTGTCTTATGAGGGACCTTTGGTACCAATCGAAGGGGCCGTATCAGCTATGGATTATTTGAAAATTACAGTGGACATTATTGGCTGTCTTGATGGTTATGGCATCTTCCAGCAGGATAACTACCCTTATCATAAGGCCAGAATCCAGCTGCTGCAGTTTTAGAAGTGGTGGAGTGATCTCACTTTGATGTCTTTGTCACCAAATGTACCTCACCTGAGCCCAAAAGAACACAAGTGGGATACTATTAGTTGCCAGTTGCACCAACTGCTACCCTGTAATGTGTGGAAACTATGAAAGCTGTGGACAGATGTCTGAGACCACATACCTACAAAAACCTGTCGAGGACTTTTCTAAACCTTGCCACATAGAATGGCTGCTGTTCTGTATCCCTAAGGTGGACTACAGGCTATGAAACAGGTGATTATATACTGAGGTTACAAAAGTCAAGGAATATCTTCTTTTGCATACTGTAGCGAAGCAGCTGGAAGTGGCACAGACTCAACAGGTCATTGCAACTCCCCTGCAGAAATACTGAACCATCCTGTCTCTATAGCTGTGCGCTATTGCGAAAGTTTTGCCAGTACAGGATTTTGTGCATGAACTGAGCTCTCAGTTTTGTCCCATATATGTTTGATAGTATTCATGTCGGACAATCTGGGTAGCCAAATCCGTCACTCACATGGTCCAGAATCACCAAGCCAGTTGTGAGCAATAATGAACCAGTGAGATGGGGCGTTGTCATCTATAAAAATTCTGCTACTGTTTGGTAACATGAAGTCCATGAATTGCTGCAACTTGTCTCCAAGTAGCCGAACATAGCCATTCCCAGTGAATGATCGGTTCAGTTGGACGAGCCAATCTGTTCCATGTAAACACAGTCCACACCATTATGGAGACACCATCAGCTTGCACAGTGCCTTCTTGACAATTTGGATACATGGCTTCGTGGAGCCTGCGTGCACTCAAACCCTATGATCAGCTGATACCAACTGAAATCTGGACTCATCTGACGAGGGTCCAACTGAATTGGTCACGAGCTCAGGAGATGCTCTGCAAGTAATGTTGTGCTATTAGGCACTCGCATCAGTCATCTGCTACCATAGCCCATTAATGCCAAATGTTGCTGCACTGCCCTAACAGATACATTCATTGTAGGTCCCGCATTGATTTCTGTGGTTATTTCATGCATTGTTAATTGTTAGCACTGACAACTTGTACTTGAATTATGTAACCATTACGGCACCTCACCTCAACCTCTCAATACCAGCAATTTTCTACTGTGTTTCTGTAAAATAATTAACATATTTCTGTGACAACATTCAGATTTGATTTCATTAATGTAGAGGTACTTCGATACATCGATATGTATATATTGCAATGATATTGTTCTTATGTGTATTCTTTATTTTGTCACTGTGATCTTTGACGTACTTGTAACTCTGATTTTTGGGCGCGTAAGCGGTTATTAGAGAGTCAAGCTTTGGTAGTCATGTTAAAAAGACGCAAATTGTAGTCAGTTTATGAAATGTGAACTTTAACAGTGAGGAAGATATTTTCAAGTATGTTTTACATTGTAAAGTGATGTTTTGGAACGAGTTACGCGATATTGCAAGAAAAATAATAAAAAAGAAGTGTAACTTAAATTCGGAGTGCTGATTACTTTTTTACATCACCATTGTCCTAACTTGCTAAAGTTTAATCTTCAAGAATGGTTTATGAAACACATCTATAAAACTTTTGAATATCTCAGAATAACACCTAGGCCTGTTTGCATCCAAGCTTGGAATCATCAGATTTTTGACGATTGAGCCATGAGTTCACAACAAGACCAGCGTGGGAAACACGAAAAGATGAGTGCCTAGTTTATCCATTATTTCAAGAAATGACTTTAATAACTGTACTCTAGTGATACCTGCCACATAATATAACTTTGTTGTTGCCTGAAAATTCCATATTTAGCAGTGTGAGCCACACTACAATCATAATTAGTTTTTGACCTTTGTTGTGCTTTGGTTGTTAGAAACTCCACTCAAACTTCACTACTCTCGGTCGTTAAATAAAGACTGTCTTGCACTTTGCTGTCTGTGGTGAGAGGTGATGCCTGAAATTTTGTATTCTCGTCACTCTCTTAACAATGTGTTTGTCAGAATATTGAAGTCCCTAACGATTTCTGAAATGGAATATTCCATGTGTCTAGCTTAAACTAGCATTCCTCATTCAAAGTACGTCAGTTCCCTCTGTGCAGCCGTAACCAGGTCGTAAAACATTTTGCATGAATCACCTGAGAACAAATCTCCATCAATGCGCTGCCCTTTTACGTCTTGTGTATGCATTAGTACCGCTATCTGTATAAGCGCACATCGCCATCCGACGGCTTCTCTCACGAGAGCATAATACTCTGAGTCATCAGTGTATATGTGTTGTGAGGTGGTGGCCCAACCAACAGCGACGAACCACTGCCGGTCTGTTCGCCGCACGCTGTTTACGGGATGTGTGTGTGTCGCGTTGCAGGTACGGGATGGCGGGCAGGTCTCCGGACGGCGACTGCGTGGTGCTGATGCGGCTCCGCAACACAGAGCCGGCGCTGCTCAACTACTCGGACTGCTTCCGCGCCTTCTTCATGCTGCTGGACGTGTGGCAGCGCCGCGAGGGCACCGCGCCCGGCCTCGTGCTCATCTTCGACATGAGCGGCGTCGTCTTCGGCCACCTGCTGCGGCTCACGCCGGGCCCGCTCTCCCGGTTCCTCTACTACCTGCAGGTGCGTCCAGGCCGCAGTCGCCACAGTCTGTGGAATGTATGCATGTCGAACGGTTATAGCAAGCTTATTATTGTACGCTGAGAGAAATAATAACTGGCTTCTGCTACACTACTGGCCAGTAAAATTGCTACACTGAGAAGAAACGCAGATATTAAATGGGTATTCATTGGACAAATATATTATACTAGAACTGACATGTGGTTACATTTTCACGCAATTTGGGTGCATAGATCCTGAGAAATCAGTACCCAGAACAACCACCTCTGGTCGTAATAACGGCCTTGATACGCCTGGGCATGTAGTCACACAGAGCTTGGATGGCGTGTACTGGTACAGCTGCCCATGCAGCTTCAACACGATACCACAGTTCATCAAGAGTAGTGACTGGCGTATTGTGACGAGCTAGTTGCTTGGCCACCATTGACCAGACGTTTTCAATTGGTGAGAGATCTGTAAAATGTGCTGGCCAGGGCAGCAGTCTAACATCTTCTGTATCCAGAAAGGCCCGTACAGGACCCGCAACATGCAGTCGTGCATTATCCTGCTGAAATGTAGGCTTTCGCAGTGGTTGATTTAAGGGTAGAAAATGGTTCAAATGGCTCTGAGCACTATGGGACTCAACTTCTGAGGTCATCAGTCCCCTAGAACCTAGAACAACCTAACTAACCTAAGGAAATCACACACACCCATGCCCGAGGCAGGATACCAACCTGCTACCATAGCGGTCTCGCGGTTCCAGACTGTAGCGCCTATAGCCGCACGGCCACTCCGGCCGGCCAATTAAGGGTAGAGCCACGAGTCTTAACACATCTGGAATGTAACGTCCACTGTTCAAAGTGCCGTCAATGCGAACAAGAGGTGACTGAGACGTGTAACCAATGGCACGCCATACCATCACGTCGGGTGCTACGCCAGTATGGCGATGACGAATACACGCTTCCAACCGGCATTCACCGCGATGTCGCCAAACACGGATGCGATCATCGTGATGCTGTAAACAGAATCTGGATTTATCCGAAAAAATGACGTTTTGCCATTCGTGCACCCAGGTTCGTCGTTGAGTACACCATCACAAGCGCTCCCGCCTGTGATGCAGCGTCAAGGGTAACCGCAGCCGTGGTCTCCGAGCTGATAGTCCATGCTGCTGCAAACGTCGTCGAACTGTTCGTGCAGATGGTTGTTGTCTTGCAAACGTCTCCATCTGTTGACTCAGGGATCGAGACGTGGCTGCACGATCCATTACAGCCATGCGGATAAGATGCCTGTCATCTCCACTGCTAGTGATACGAGGCCGTTCGGACACAGCACGGCGTTCCGTATTACCCTCCTGAACCCACCGATACCATATTCTGCTAACAGTCATTGGATGTCGACCAAAGCGAGCAGCAATGTCGTGATACGATAAACCTCAATCGTGATAGGCTACAATCCGACCTTTATCAAAGTCGGAAACGTGGTGGTACGCATTTCTCCTCCTTACCCGAGGCATCACAACAACGTTTCACCAGGCAACGCCGGTCAATTGGTGTTTGTGTATGAGAAATCGGTTGGAAACTTTCTTCATGTCAGCACGTTGTAGGTGTCGCCACCGGCGCCAATCTTGTGTGGATGAATGCTCTGAAAAACTAATCATTTGCATATCACAGGTTCTTCTTCCCTTCGGTTAAATTTCGTGTCTGTAGCATGTCATCTTCGTGGTGTAGCAGTTTTAATGGCCAGGGTGTAGATAAGTAAAGTTACTAAAATAGACTGGCGTGGAATCAACCTGCCGCCATCCGGAGAATTAATGTAGATGTGATTGGGGGGGGGGACCCTATCAACCCCCACCAAAATGGACTGATAAAGGGACAAATAGTTACATACAACGCCAAATCGGGAACTGACAGTAATGATGCTGCACATCCAGAAGACTATCTATTCGTCGTAAGCAAATCGGCAGGGAAAATTCTAATGATAATACAGTAAATCCGAGAATGGAAAGAACAACCATGCATCTGCTCTAGAAGGTCTAATTGGTAGTGTTACAGAAAAAATTATATCTTGCCGGCTGGTCTGGTCGAGCCGTTCTAGGCGCTGCAGTCTGGAACCGCGCGACCGCTACGGTCTCAGGTTCGAATCCTGCCTCGGGCATGGGTGTGTGTGATGTCCTTAGGTTACTTAGGTTTAAGTAGTTCTAAGTTCTAGGGCACTGATGACCTCAGATGTTAAGTCCCATAGCGCTCAGAGCCATTTGAACCAATTTTTTAAATTATACCTTCTTGATTCGTATAGGGGAAATTGTCTGTCAAGGATATCTAGACCATTAACTGTTAAAGTTTCGTGTATGTATCTGGAAGATCATTTTGGAACTTGTCTCTGGGGGTGAGTGATGCTAAATCATATGGTATTGATAGAGATGTCTTTTCTGGCAGTGATCCCTAAAATTACAAGAAATAAGTGATACTTTTTTAGCTGGATGAATAGATGGTGTGGAAGACTGTGGCTTTAATGAATTTTTTTGTAATGGAAGGATGTAATAACATGGCACTCTACTTACAAGAAAGGCTGTCAGGAACCAAAATAGTTTATAAAACAATGTCCTGTATGCCTATAGTTCTAAGACGGAAATAGGTTACACAAAACATCTGGACTGGCAGCCAAACTAATTGTGGAATTCAATGTTACTCTGTCGGATGACTGAACGTCATTTCGTCTGATCTGTTACCTTCTACAGACGCAAGACTGGGAAGCATGCTTCATTTTCTAAAACAATGCGTTCGGCTAGAAATCGGTATGTTGTTGTGGTCTTCAGTCCTGAGGCTGGTTTGATGCAGCTCTCCATGCTACTCTATCCTGTGCAAGCTTCTTCATCTCCCAGTACCTACTGCAACCTACATCCTTCTGAATCTGTTTAGTGTATTCATCTCTTGGTCTCCCTCTACGATTTTTACCCTCCACGTTGCCCTCCAATACTAAATTGGTGATCCCTTGATGCCTCAGAACATGTTCTGCCAACCGATCCCTTCTTCTGGTCAAGTTGTGCCACAAACTTCTCTCCTCCCCGATCCTATTCAATACCTCCTCATTAGTTATGTGATCTACCCATCTAATCTTCAGCGTTCTTCTGTAGCACCACATTTCGAAAGCTTCTATTCTCTTCTTGTCCAAACTATTTATCGTCCATGTTTCACTTCCATACATGGCTACACTCCATACGAATACTTTCAGAAATGACTTCCTGACACTTAAATCAATACTAGATGTTAACAAATTTCTCTTCTTCAGAAACGCTTTCCTTGCCATTGCCAGCCTACATTTTATATCCTCTCTACTTCGACCATCATCAGTTATTTTGCTCCCCAAAGAGCAAAACTCCTTTACTACTTTAAGTGCCTCATTTCCTAATCTAATTCCCTCAGCTTCGCCGGAAATCGGTAGTCCTTATTAAATTCTCTATGACATCCTCTACATGATGTCACTATTTCTACCAGCGTGTTCGTTTCTAGAACGTCGCACTCTAGTAATGGAGCTATGGCTTAGCAACGATGCCTAAATCGGGACCATGCTGAGAGCATCATGACGTCGACGATGCGCCGCGACGCTAGGTGACACTATGAGACACAACACGGTGACACGACCTCGTGACACGATATAACGCGAAGTTGTCAAGTAGTTCACGTGATTGGGTACAACGGGGTAAGTTGTCGAAAGTACGTTGAACTGAGAGGCCTCTGGTGGTGCCTCGAAATGTTAAACAGATCTCAACTGATGTAATCTGTTATTAACAGACTCGGCATATCCCTGTTGTTCCCAGCTCCAGAGTGTCCCAATTATGTAAGATCAGTGATATCTAATTCTCCATTGTGATTGCCTGAGAAGGTCATGACGTGGGCCCGACGTCGTGAAGAGTCTTGTTTTATTGGAAAAAACACGTAAAATTGTGGAAATCTCGATAAAAATGCGTAGAAATGAGAAAATTCGAAAACTACGTAAGAGGGCTCTGCTAGTGCCACTTAATATTGGTATTAACGAATAGGCACATCCTCTCCTGAGTGAGCCCCACCACAGAAGTGCTCCATTTGTAAAAGATGAAAGTGTGGAGGGGCTGCATGATCCCCATTAGGTCCAGAGGGGAGCGGAAGGGTTTGTGGTCATTTTCATGTCACATGACCTTGAATGTAAGTAGCACGGTTGCCTGCGTGATTCCCCTGATAGATGTTGATCAATTCCTGGTGGTTCCCCGGGGAAGAGGGAATGGAGGAAGTGAGGAGCCCGAGTGTTTTGGATTTTGCAGGTAATATGTTCAGCAGTCAGTGGTCACGTGGTGATTTTGGCTTACCGTTACTCGACATAATTTCCTTCAGTATTTGTTCCTACTCAGTAGGACTTCCGCCACTGAATGTGTGTAAGAAGAGGATTAATAATTTCGGCATCGTTTGAAATCACTTCTGTCCTCATTCCATCACAATATAACGTCGTATTTACCAGTAATAATGTTCTCTTCATTATTTCATGTCTTCATCTCTAAAGAAAAATTACGTACTGTGAGATTTTAGTTTTTATTTTTTGTTTTGGCTAGGTGCCTTTAGGTGATGTTCATTATTTTTGATAAATTTAGTAACATTCATGTTGTCTCTACTCCATTTTTATTAAAAAATGAACAGAACTGTGGCTGTATTTGAAGAAATAAAATTTTTAATATTGTGCAAGAGCTGTACATATTTAGCGATAACTGTAGGTTCTTGTTCGACCGATTTCTTAAGAAGAGCCGCGAAAAATCGCTCGGACTACCCTATAGCCTTGTTCTTTGCTTGTTCCAGGAAGCGCTGCCTGTCAGGATAAAGGCCATCCACTACATCAACGTCGTGCCTTTTATGGACAAATTCCTCGCCCTCATGAAGCCTTTCATGAAGAAGGAGCTCATCGACATGGTACGAACAGTAAATAAAATGTTGGTGTTGTACTTAAAGGGGACACTTTTCATTGCAACGTTCAATAATTGAATTTTTGTTTTTGTTTTTCGGAACCATATTTGTGTAGAATTGTCTAAATGGTATCATTTTCGTCATCTGACTGTTCTCTTATTTCGTTTTTAGACGCCATTGCCTTTTAGACGCTTCACAATCATGCAGTCACTCACCGACTTGCACGAAAGATCCAACGTTCATGGTTGAAGTGCCACATCATAGTATAATCACTTGAAATAGTTGAACGTCATCGTTTTTTTTTTTTCGTATCGATGGGTGAGACGATGGGTGAGACGTTGATGTGGACATTGTACGTAAACAAGGGTAAATGTAAGGACGTGATTGCCTGGCAACTGGGGACATCGTGTTTAACCATACTCATGGCCAAAAGGTGTCTGGAGATGTTTTGTTTTGTTTTAGGGCGCAAAAACAACGAAGGTCATACGCGTCCATGTCAGAACCGTAGAACACGAAGACGAAAAACGAGTTAAAAGCGACTGCACGTTAAGCCCAATCGACGGAAGGCAAGACAGCTAAAAACAGGGAGTTTCTCTTAGAGAAAGTTACATGACATAAGCCATAGAGACAATGGAGGTCCTGGACGAAGGATTAAATATCCTTCGCCATATTGCTACGATGCATAAAAAGTAAAACGCGGTCGACAGCCCGTGCGTCATTGGCTAAAACAACCGATTACTCTGACGGTACACATAAATTAAAACGTAAGTAGTTAAAAAGGAGTATTCCCTTACTTACGCTAAGGACAGCACACACACTCTCATACCTGAGGGAGGACTCCATCCTTCGTGGGTGGGGGTGTCGGGGCAGGGGGGGGGGGGGGCGAACTTCAAGGCGCCCCAGACCGCGCGGCTACCCCACGCGGCAATGAGCGCAAAATGGTGGGGTATCACCATTTACCAAATGGTGGTGGCCAGAGCGACAATTCCCAATGATCTCCTCACGGCGAGAGTGCCGGGAATAGGTCTTCCAAGCCGCTGGGAGGGGATTAATTTCCCGGAGCTTGTTCCTATGAAGGGAAGAAGAGTGGTGATTCCAAAGTGACACCACCTGCCGACAGATGGCAACACAGGAGTAGAAGAACTAACAGACCGAGGTAGGAAGACTGCAGCCTCAGTAGCAGCGTCAACAGCCTCTTTTCCCGTCAGACCCAAGCGACCAGGACCCCACAGTGGCTCCATCAACAGCGGGGAAGTGACGGCTTTCCTCGACCCGTTGCACTAAGGGACGGACGGTGTACAGTACACAGAGGCTCTGAAGGTCAGTGAGAGAGTCTGAGCAGAGGACGCAATTGAAAAACCTGTGTCGCCACAAGTACTGCGTGGCCCGATACAGGGGGAAGAGCTCGGCTGTAAATACTGAGCAGCGTTCCGGAAGCCGATACCGGAAATCGTGCCAGTGACGAAGGCACACCGGACACCACGGTCAGTCCGAGAGCCATCAGTGTACACAGAGGCACTATCGCGAAGTTCCGTGCGAAGGTCGACAAACTGGAGGCGTTAGGGCGAGGCTGGAGTAGTGTCCCTAGCAAGCGAATAAAGTCCAAAGTGCTGGATTTGTTGGTACTTGGCGGCGGACGCTTCAGCGTGTGTAAAGCTGTGAGCCCGGACACATGACGTCACAATTTTGGTCGGAGGAAGATCCTAGCTGCGAGGGACTGGAGACGTGTATCACGACTGAAATGATTATTAAATCAAGGCCGTACGCTGCCGAAAGGCGTTGATATACATCAAGGGGACAGTTGAAAATATGTGCCCCGACCGGGTCTCGAACCCAGTACCTCCTGCTTACATGACAGACGCTGTATCCATCTGAGCCACCGAGGGCACAGAGGGGCTAGAGACGTTTCATGACTGATATGATAATTAAATCAAGATCCTACGCTGCCGAAATGCGTTGATATACATCAACCGGGATAGTTGAAAATATGTACCCCGACCGGGACTCGAACCCGGGACGTCCTGCTTACATGGCAGACGCTCTATTCATCTTTTTTTTTTAATCTCATTTTGTTCGCTTTCGTTCGTTGCATCTGCTCGGGGCGAACGTCGTAAGACACCCGTTTAAGTTCGTCGTTGATCGATCAACTCAGTGTTTTCATTACAGAGGACAGCTAACCCTCTGACCAAACCTGCTGAGCTACCGTGCCGGTGTCCATCTGAGCCACCGAGGGCATTAATATAGTGTGTCGGCATTAAGTAGGGAATGTTCGTCTCACAGGGAGCGTGCAAGGGATACGTCCCTGCAGTCGCAATATCCTCTTTGGCCTTGGTGGCTCAGATGGACAGAGCGTCTGCCATGTAAGCAGGAGATCCCAGTTTCGAGTCCCGGTCGGGGTACACATTTTCAACCGTCCCCGTTGACGTACATCAACGACTGTCGGCAGCGTAGGGTCATGATTTAGTTGTCATTTCATTGTAGAGCACTGTATCGTCACCAATGGTATCTGTTCTTTCGGACATGTTACTGAAACAACATATCCGAAAGAACAGATACCATTTTCATATATGTTTCACGACTTGTGAATCAAAATCGCTTCCAAACCAGAGATGGCGGTTATCGCTGAAACAACCGGTTTCTGGTTATGTCATCGATTTTATTGCGCGTTAGTTTAACCTGGCTGTTAAAACCGCTCAAAATAATCGGTTTTTGAAATAACTAACTTCCGTGTTTCATTTCAGTTATTTCCTATAATAAACGTGGAAATTAAAGATTGAAAAATTTTGACTGCCTCCGTTCTAACACGCATAGGATCAAAATATTAAATTAAATAGTCAAATAAAAAAGTTATCTTGTCCACCGTTCGCTGTTTTCTCACTATGTAGCTGAATACAACAAAAAATTTCCTACCTTATATTTATTCTAATTTTTTCGAAACTCTCCTCAAAAATAATGTTGTAATCGGGGGTCATACCATTATCTGAGCATTACTAACAATCAGTGCTCATAGTCTATTTTTGTTGTCAATTTGTGCGTATTCGAGGGCTATATGTACATAAAGACATATTATGCAGACACAGGCAGCAAATCAGCGACTTTCTGTTTTTACTGTATACTATACTAGTTTTAATTTATTACTTTTACCATAATTTCCTTCCTCCTTTATTATTTCGTAGAAATGGCAGACCAATTTCTTTTTACCGAGCGAGGTAACACAGTCGTTAGCGCACTGGATTCGCATTTGGGAGGACGACGTTTCAAACCCGCGTCTGGCCATCCTTATTTCCGTTTCTAGTGATTTCTCTAAACCGCTTCAGGCAAATGCCGGGATGGTTCCTTTGAAAGATCACGGCCGAGTTCCTCCCATCCTTCCGTAATCCGATGGGACCGGAGACCTCGCTATTTGTTCCACTCCCCCAAATCAACCAACCAAACGACCAACCAATTTTCACTCCTTTAAAGTAAATGAAGCGTTGTACTTCATTGCTGCGTCAGTTCGTAAAATATTTTCAGATTAGGGCTGGTACCATTTCGCAATACAACAAGTATATATGACGACAGCGTGAAACAACCGTTTAGACAAGGTGGGGGCAAGTTTTGCACACTGCACACACACACGTACCTTACTCTGCTTTTCCGTCGGCACTGTTACTCAAACAGCACAGATCGCTTTTCCCATTTTCTTTAATAACACGATGTTTCAAACTAATGCCTAATAAAAATGTGTCCTCTTTAAAAAAAGGTGTTTTTCAAAACAGAAAACTTTAGCTTTGCTGCTATGGCTAACTGATATTTCGGTTTTTTATCCGTTTATACTTAAGAAATAAAAAGCACCTTTTATAACGGAGATCAAACAAATACCGGTTATTCAGAACTAAAATACTGGTATCAGTTTTAACAGGTCGGTTTTCCCACCCCTCTTCCAAACCCGGGAAGAACTGCTGCTAGCGAGAGAAGAATACGACAAGAACTGTATGCTATGAATATTCGGAGACCGTCACCTCACATAAGGCTATTGCTCAAACAGGCACTTAGAGACGAAAAAAACAAAGTTCGTCGTGGAGCGTGAATATGTGTCTGGTTTTCCGAACATTCCCCCACCCTATTACATCCTATTACATCACGATTGGCCTGCAAAATTGCCTGACTTGGAGACCGTTGCAACATCGGGTGAAAGGCCTATACCAGCATCCCCGCAGTTTGGTGGAACTAAGCGATCAAATCCTCGGCGAGTGACTTAAGGTAGATGCTACATACGTGCACAACCTGAAGGACTCACTTGGTGATCGAATCCAGGAGATTATCAAATTCAGGGGTGGAATTACACGGTATTAAATGATGCTTGTAATTATTGCTCTAGGGATGACTAACTTTTGTCTGGCGAGCTTGCGATGATGCACGATATTCTTCGAACAGAAGTTCTGTAAACTTACCGAGTAACATATCTTTCTTCGAAGGATTCACATGTACGTTCCCCAAGTATTTATATTATATTTTCGTGGAGACTGTGCCGCCCTGTTACGATGCTGGCTGCGCTTTACTCAATATATTTAGTCCCTGTTCTCGTACCCGCTTGATCATAACCAAACACTGGAACGACACTGTAGAAATACACTCCTGGAAATGGAAAAAAGAACAAATTGACACCGGTGTGTCAGACCCACCATACTTGCTCCGGACACTGCGAGAGGGCTGTACAAGCAATGATCACACGCACGGCACAGCGGACACACCAGGAACCGCGGTGTTGGCCGTCGAATGGCGCTAGCTGCGCAGCATTTGTGCACCGCCGCCGTCAGTGTCAGCCAGTTTGCCGTGGCATACGGAGCTCCATCGCAGTCTTTAACACTGGTAGCATGCCGCGACAGCGTGGACGTGAACCGTATGTGCAGTTGACGGACTTTGAGCGAGGTCGTATAGTGGGCATGCGGGAGGCCGGGTGGACGTACCGCCGAATTGCTCAACACGTGGGGCGTGAGGTCTCCACAGTACATCGATGTTGTCGCCAGTGGTCGGCGGAAGGTGCACGTGCCCGTCGACCTGGGACCGGACCGCAGCGACGCACGGATGCACGCCAAGACCGTAGGATCCTACGCAGTGCCGTAGGGGACCGCACCGCCACTTCCCAGCAAATTAGGGACACTGTTGCTCCTGGGGTATCGGCGAGGACCATTCGCAACCGTCTCCATGAAGCTGGGCTACGGTCCCTCACACCGTTAGGCCGTCTTCCGCTCACGCCCCAACATCGTGCAGCCCGCCTCCAGTGGTGTCGCGACAGGTGTGAATGGAGGGACGAATGGAGACGTGTCGTCTTCAGCGATGAGAGTCGCTTCTGCCTTGGTGCCAATGATGGTCGTATGCGTGTTTGGCGCCGTGCAGGTGAGCGCCACAATCAGGACTGCATACGACCGAGGCACACAGGGCCAACACCCGGCATCATGGTGTGGGGAACGATCTCCTACACTGGCCGTACACCACTGGTGATCGTCGAGGGGACACTGAATAGTGCACGTTACATCCAAACCGTCATCGAACCCATCGTTCTACCATTCCTAGACCGGCAAGGGAACTTGCTGTTCCAACAGGACAGTGCACGTCCGCATGTATCCCGTGCCACCCAACGTGCTCTAGAAGATGTAATTCAACTACCCTGGCCAGCAAGATCTCCGGATCTGTCCCCCATTGAGCATGTTTGGGACTGGATGAAGCGTCGTCTCACACGGTCTGCACGTCCAGCACGAACGCTGGTCCAACTGAGGCGCCAGGTGGAAATGGCATGGCAAGCCGTTCCACAGGACTACATCCAGCATCTCTACGATCGTCTCCATGGGAGAATAGCAGCCTGCATTGCTGCGAAAGGTGGATATACACTGTACTAGTGCCGACATTGTGCATGCTCTGTTGCCTGTGTCTATGTGCCTGTGGTTCTGTCAGTGTGATCATGTGATGTATCTGACCCCAGGAATGTGTCAATAAAGTTTCCCCTTCCTGGGACAATGAATTCACGGTGTTCTTATTTCAATTTCCAGGAGTGTAGTACCTTTTGTGACTTGGCAAGACAGCCAAGTCACAATGAGAGGAAGCCGAAAGGCACGCGCTTAAACTCACGCAGGCTGGCGTGAGGTCTGAAACAGGATACGTAATGAATGCTATAAAGAAAAGTACGTAGCTGCTGGAATACTTAACTTTACTCCACAATTGGTGAACATTGGTCTTGTTAATACAGTATTATCATCTCAATATACTTGGTGACGGCGCCTTGCTAGGTCGTAGCAATTGACTTAGCTGAAGGCTATGCTAACTATCGTCTCGGCAAATGAGAGCGTAATTTGTGAGTGAACCATCGCTAGCAAAGTCGGCTGTACAACTGGGGCGAGTGCTAGGACGTCTCTCTAGACCTGCCGTGTGGTGGCGCTCGGTCTGCTATCACTGACAGTGGCGGCACGCGGTTCCGACGAATACTAATGGACCGCGGCCGATTTAAAGGCTACCACCTAGCAAGTGTGGTGTCTGGCGGTGACACCACAGTACCACTAGCATCTCGGATGCAATTTTTCCAGTAACCTTCTAATAAATTTAAGTCGTCCATATGCCTTACATAATACTGATTTTACGTGATTGTTGCCTTTCGTATCGCTTCTTAGTACTGGGCGTTTCGAATGAATATCGGGGTTTTAAGACTTTTAAACTTTTATTACACTCAACTTACAATTTTAAATAATACATCAAATGAAAGAGCAACTCAAACAGTTGTGTGTGTCTGTAAATGCGCGGATGTGATGTTTCCAGTGTCTTCCGTTAGAAAGCGCTAGTAGCAAAGATGGCGACCAGTGAACAAAGACTGAGTCAGTTGTTACAGTGCAAAGTGTATCCCCCTTAAGTTCCTTTATAATCCTCCAAGTGGTAATAATATGCATTGACGGTATTATCAGTTTGAAGACAGACAGAAGAGTATGAGATGACGAAGAATGACTCAAGAATGTGTTGAATTAGTGACAGAATTTTTTCGCATGCAGCCCAAAAAAATCAGTTCGGGATCTTAGTCGTCTATGGTTTACAATCCAACTCTGCAAACGAACTGCCGCTGCTTGACAGTGGAGATTTTCGGCATCGTGTCGTGTTCAGTGATGAATCACATAATGTGTGCAGCTGGCAGTCAGGGAATCCCCAACAAATAGCAGAGTTACTGCGAGACTCCAAAGAATTCAATGTTTTATGTGCCATATCCCAGAGGAAAGTTTATGGGCCTTTCTTTTTCCGTGAAGCAACTGTAACTGGTGTTTCTTATCTTAATGCGCCGAAACTATGGCTCTTTCTCACATCTGTAAGAACCTGAACCACAGAACTTCATTCGGTAGCGAGATTGTTTGACGCCTCACTGACGTAATTCAGTATGCGATTGGTTAAACCGTGTTGTACCAGACCATTGGACTGGCGACTGGAGCTGGATGAGAGGTGAAATTTTGAGAGTAACTGACATTTTCCTCTTGTTTGATTATTTGTGTGCCATTTTTTACTATTTGTGCCATACACACTTATAAGGCAACTACCACGCTAACCCTCCGGTACAATTGTTAGCTCTCGTGCCTTTCACAGTGCATTTTTAGCGTCTGCTTTCGTATTTCTCCTGATTAGACTAGATTAGATTAGATTAGATTAATACGAGTTCCATGGATCATGAATACGATATTTCGTAATGATGTGGAACGAGTCAAATTTTCCAATACATGACATAATTAAGTTAATTTAACAACATACTTAAGTTAATATAACAACTTTTTTTATTTATTTTTTGTTTTGTTTTTATTTTTTTATTTTTTATTTTTTTAAATAATATTTTTTTTCTTTTTTTCCTTAATTTATACCTAAAAATTCCTCTATGGAGTAGAAGGAGTTGTCATTCAGAAATTCTTTTAATTTCTTCTTAAATACTTGTTGGTTATCTGCCAGTTTTTTGATACTATTTGGTAAGTGACCAAAGACTTTAGTGGCAGTATAATTCACCCATTTCTGTGCCAAAGTTAGATTTAATCTTGAATAGTGAAGATCATCCTTTCTCCTAGTATTGTAGTTATGCACACTGCTATTACTTTTGAATTGGGTTTGGTTGTTAATAACAAATTTCATAAGAGAGCATATATACTGAGAAGCTATTGTGAATATCCCTAGATCCTTAAATAAATGTCTGCAGGATGATCTTGGGTGGACAGCAGCTATTATTCTGATTACACACTCTTGTGCGATAAATACTTTATTCCTCAGTGATGAATTACCCAAAAATATGATACCATATGAAAGTAATGAGTGAAAATAGGCGTAGTAAGCTAATTTACTAAGATGTTTATCACCAAAATTTGCAATGACCCTTATTGCATAAGTAACTGAACTCAAACGTTTCAGCAGATCATCAATGTGTTTCTTCCAATTTAATCTCTCATCAATGGACACACCTAAAAATTTGGAATTTTCTACCTTAGCTATATGCTTCTGATTAAGGTCTATATTTATTAATGGCGTCATACCATTCACTGTACGGAAATGTATGTACTGTGTCTTATCAAAATTCAGTGAGAGTTCATTTACAAGGAACCACTTAGTAATTTTCTGAAAGACAGTATTGACAGTTTCATCAGTTAATTCTTGTTTGTCAGGTGTGATTACTATTCTTGTATCATCAGCAAAGAGAACTAACTTTACCTCTTCATTAATATAGAATGGCAAGTCATTAATATATATTAAGAACAACAAAGGACCCATGACTGAACCTCATGGAACCCCATTCTTGATAGTTCCCCAGTTTGAGGAATGTACTGATCTTTGCATATTATGAGAACTGCTTATTTCAACTTTCTGCACTCGTCCAGTTAGGTACGAATTGAACCATTTGTGCACTGTCCCACTCATGCCACAATATTTGAGCTTGTCTAGCAGAATTTCATGATTTACACACTCAAAAGCCTTTGAGAGATCACAAAAAATCCCAATGGGTGTGTTAGGTTATTCAGATCATTCAAAATTTGATTGGTGAAAGCATATATGGCATTTTCTGTTGAAAAACCTTTCTGGAAACCAAACTGACATTTTGTTAGTACTTCATTTTTACAGATATGTGAAGCTACTCTTGAATACATTACTTTCTCAAAAATTTTGGATAAAGCTATTAGAAGGGAGATTGGACGGTAATTGTTGACATCAGATCTATCCCCCTTTTTGTGCAAAGGTATAGCAACAGCATATTTCAGTCTATCAGGGAAAATGCCCTGTTCCAGAGAGCTATTACCCAGGTGGCTGAGAATCTTACTTATCTGTTGAGAACAAGCTTTTAGTATTTTGCTGGAAACACCATCAAATTCCATGTGAGTTTTTGCTTTTAAGCAAGTTTATTATTTTCCTAATTCCAGAGGGAGAAGTGGGTGAGATTTCAATTGTATCAAATTGCATAGGTATGGCCTCTTCCATTAACAGCCTAGCATCTTCTAATGAACACCTGGATCCTACTATATCCACAACATTTAGAAAATGATTATTAAAAATATTTTCAACTTCTGACTTTTTGTTCATAAAGTTTTCATTCAACTTGATGGTGATACTGTCTTCCTGTGCTCTTGGTTGACCTGTTTCTCTTTTAATAATATTCCAAATTGTTTTAATTTTATTATCAGAGTTGCTGATTTCAGACATGATACACATACTTCTGGATTTTTTAATATTTTTTCTTAATATAACACAGTAGTTTTTATAATGTTTGATAGTTTCTGGGTCACTACTCTTTCTTGCTGTCAGATACATTTCCCTTTTCCAGTTACAAGTTATTTTTATACCCTTAGTAAGCCATGGTTTGTTACAAGGTTTCTTACGGGTATATTTAACTATTTTCTTGGGGAAGCAGTTTTCAAATGCATTTACAAAAATGTCATGAAATAAATTATATTTTAAATTGGCATCAGGTTCACGGTACACCTCATCCCAGTCTAACTGCTGTAGGCTTTCCCTGAAATTTGCAATTGTTAAGTTGTTGACTGAATGTACTACTTTGGAGGACTGTTTAGTATTGCTGAATGGAGCTATGTCATATATTGTAACTAGCTGTGCACCATGATCAGAAAGACCATTCTCAACAGGCTGAGCATTTATCTGGTTAAACTTATCTTGGTCTATAAAGAAGTTACCTATCAGTGAGCTGCTATCCTTTACCACCCGAGTAGGAAAATCAATAACGGGTATCAAATTGAAAGAACCGAGTAATACTTCAAGGTCATTTTTCCTATTACCCTCTTTCAGAGAATCTACATTGAAGTCTCCACAAACAATAATTTGCTTCCCCCTGTCTGACAGATAGCACAACAAGGAGTCCAAATTTTTCAGAAATAGATGAAAATTTCCTGGTGGGGACCTATATACAGTTACAAT
Source organism: Schistocerca piceifrons (assembly GCF_021461385.2). Classification (NCBI taxonomy): domain Eukaryota; kingdom Metazoa; phylum Arthropoda; class Insecta; order Orthoptera; family Acrididae; genus Schistocerca; species Schistocerca piceifrons. Next base: position 164,494,798 of record NC_060146.1, on the reverse strand, counting down.
TATAAAGGTGCCTTTATTTAATTTAAGCTCACAGGCACATGCTTCTATATGTTTTTCTACACAAAACTTTTTTGTTTCTATACTTTTTGCACAATGATAACTTTTGACATATATGGCAACTCCTCCTTTCTCCATATTTTCTCTCATTAAGTGTGCAGAGAGCTTATATCCACTTACGTTTACCTTATCCATATCAGTAACAATGTGATGCTCAGACAGGCATAGTATATCTATTTCATCCTCAGCTTCTAAATCTTCTAAACAAACCAGAAGCTCATCTATTTTATTCTTTAAACTCCCAATATTTTGATGAAATATACTTACATTATTTTTAATTGTACTTTTATGAGGACCTTTCCTTATTCTAACATTTGAAGTACTCTCCTGTCTGAGTTTCTCATTGTGCTTAGGCCTAGTTCCTATACCAGTGGTCACATGGTGTTCAGAGAGGCAGATTATGTCAGCTGGGTTGGGTGACTTTAATTCATCAATGCAATTACCTAGGACTGAGATACAACTTGGTGGAGATAAAATTTCTGGTGATTTTGAAAATTTATAATTGACAGCTGTGATTGGTGATCCAATGTGCTAGAATGGTGCTGTTTAATTTCTTTCCTAAACTGAAGATTTCTTTCAATCCTGACCTCTCGTAGAACTTGACATATTTCTGTCTTACCTATCCTAAAAAATGTGCTGCTCCAACACCTGTAGCCACTGGTATTTTACCATTCATGGCAGTGCCTCCCCCCCTTAAATTTCCTGCTATTACCCCAGCCAGTTTCCCCTTCCCTTTCCTGTTGAGATGTAGGCCATGCCTGGTATAGTCCCACCTACTGAGAGAATCAACAGGAACCACACCAGTACGAGCCCCCGCACCCGACCCAAGCACTCGTTCCAACTCCAAATTAACTCTCCCAACAGAAGAGTTCAAATGAGGCCGGTCATGGCGTCTCAGGACAGATACAAATTCAACATTGGTGTGTCTCGATGCCGACGCAATCTGTACCAGGTCACACTCTACACTGTACCCAGGATCTCTGTCGATGCTGTTCCCTGGCCCTCCCACAATAACCACGGTGTCTTCCCTGGTAAATCCTTTACAGAGTGAATCTAAATCCTCTGTGACCTGATCCAGACCAGCACTTGGTTTGAAAAAATTTGTGACCTTGGAACCCTGCTAGTGTAAAAATACCTTCGACGTGGGCCTCACCCGTTATCTGGCATACTCGATGCTTGCTGGGCTTGCCCATAATATCCTGTGTCCCTAACCAAGTCAATACGAGACTGGTATTCTAGTATGATTTTTAAGTTGCATAGTTGCATTGTAACGGTATTTATTGTGTTCCAATTTGTTTTCCCCAAATGCTTCACTTTAGGAAAATAAATGAGGTTTGTAACCGAAATAGAAACCCTGTTGTTCACGAAAGTAATTGTTCAATCACTTAAGCCAATGTTAATACCATCCATACCATTTTCCTCCTGAGCAATTAATACATTTGCGTATCAGGGCAGTGAACTATAATATCAATGAACTGTATAGGAAGATTGAGAGTTGCTTAAGATACATTACCTCCTCTGAATGCTCGCACTTCTTTGTATTTACCATAGTGATAATAAATCAAGAGGATATTTCAGCTGCGCAGATTATTCACGTATTAAGACGAGCCTTTAATTAGAGGGTGGTACACATTCAGAAAAAAGACATTAACAGCTGATCATCCCTCTAAAATATCTAGGAATCCAAGGCTAATTACCAGGGCTTCTTTCAATGGTTCAAATGGCGCTGAGAACTATGGGACTTAACAGCTGTGGTCATCAGTCCCCTAGAACTTAGAACTACTTAAACCTAACTAACCTAAGGACATCACACACATCCATGCCCGAGGCAGGATTCGAACCTGCGACCGTAGCAGTCGCGCGGTTCCGGACTGCGCGCCTAGAACCGCGAGACCACCGCGGCCGGCTAGGGCTTCTTTCCCATGGCCTCCACGTTCATGCACTATGGTGCCATGCTCTTTTTACCTCTGGAGATTCATAAAGGATTAGGTGTATGTGCCTCTCCTACCTGATGATTTACCCAACTTAAGAAACAAGATTGAAGCAGTTGTTGCGACCATTACTCCAGGCACACTGACCAAGATTTGGAAAGAAATCGTCTATCGACTCGGTGTGTGCCGTGTTACCAATGGTGCTCACATTTAACAATTGTAAGAAAAACTGTTTGAACAGCTCTATCATTTGATATGTTTTTTTAAAATTGTAGGTTGAATATAATAAACGCTACAAAGCCCTAAAGCCTCGACATTCATTTCTGAATACCCGGTATTATGCACTCTTATATGACGTGCTCAAGATGTTCATCTTTTCATCAGAATCGTTTTCTCTTGACTACTGCCATAATCTTGCATTTATGCTCATTTAAAGAGAAGTGCCATTCACGGGACAAGACTAATCAATCCGAGATAAGCATCGCTGTTCTGAAAACGGCAGACTCGAAGGCTGCGAAGCCACATGTCTCATTGTATAATTCTCTCTCTGTATACGATAACATACCAACCGCTGTTTTTAGGATATAACAAACTTTAATTGCGTATGTTGTTGACTGACATCAAGAAGAGTGTAATAATAGCAGTTCCAAAGACGTCAGATGCTGACACGTGTGTGTATTACCGAGCAATCAGTTTTGTTAATTACGGTTGCAAAATACTGACACAAATTATTCGCAGAAGAATGAAAAATCTGGGAAAAACTGACCACGGGGAACATCAGTTTGGATTCTGGAGAGATGCAGGAACACATGAGGCAACACTGACCCTATGACTTGTCTTAGTACATAGGTTAAGGAAAGCCAAACCTACATTTATAGCATTTGTAGACTTATAGAAATCTTTTGCCAATGTTCACTCGAATACTCTCTGGGAAATTCTGAGGATAGGCCGCGATTTTCCAGTCGTCTAGAGTTCAACCGCTATGGTCGCGAGCCGAGGAGACGCGCTGCAGGCGATGTCGCGCTGTTAGCAAAGGCACTCGCGTTGGTCCTCTGCGGCCGTAACACATTAACGACAAATTTCGCCGCACCGTCTGTAACGTCTAGTAAGAAACAAAAACAACATATTATGTAGTAACGAGAAAATTACATGTATCATATTGTGTTATTGTATAAAATTATGTATTTTTTTTTTATTATTTATTTTTGAGAATATCTGCGTCGGCGAGTAATGAAACCGCCACAGACGATAAATGTCGAACAAAGATTAAAATAAGTAACTAGTATATAATACGTGACGAACATCAATTTCTTTGTCTTCTTCATCTGGGAGTCGAGCGAGTAAGATATCCTGTGTCGTAGTAGCGAACGCTAGTGTAGCATTCTTTTGTCGAGACTAAGAGATGTACGCCATTACGTGTGAATTCATAAAGGTGTGTAACAATTGAAATATTTAAATGTTTTAATAGACTTATGTATATGAAAACTTGCATTATTAATTGTTAAAGCTTGCTTGCCTATTATCCCATCCTGTTGAGACATTTTTCAGTTATATAAATATTATCTGTGGTGCTGAGCTGCGTGGCGAACGAAAGAGCCGCTGCCGCGGCGTATTCAAACGACTTCCAATATAGTCTCATCATACCGCAAGGAAGCGGTAAAGTAACAGTAAAATAATATTATTTCTTTTAGCTTCCAGACTTGCAGTGCAGATCAGCAGATTTTATGACGTGTTGCAGGTTGACGCGGGCTGCTGATAGTATATAACTCACAGTACAAATAAGTTAATGTACCGTCAAAATCTAATAGGAATCTTGCTGTACTCCGTTCTGGTCTGGCAAACTTTATAGTGAAAACGTATTTTTTTTAATAAGAGTCTCATGTTCTTGTGCTAGTCGTGGCATTGAATGGTGTTTTACCGAGAAACAAAATCCACTGCAAAATTTTGTTGTTGAACGATCATACGAACTGTAACATCAGTGTTCATAACCAAGTAATTTCAATTTTCAATAACTATAAAGTAGGGAAGATATGTTGATTTTTAGAATGAGTTACAGTCATGAAAAAACGTTCCTTTAATTGTAGGCCAGATACAGAACAATAAGATCTCAATATATATATTGTGCTTTGTTAAAAGGTAATGATGATAAAGAAATTCAAAGCACGGCATTACTAACAGATATTTCGCGGCTCTTTTCGTATATGCGTTATTAAAAAACGCGAAACGTCCTGACATATCGTCATACGTCCCACACTGATTTCCGCGGCTATTTCACGCAGTGCTGCTTGCCTGCTAGCACTGACAAGTCGACGCCAACACAGCTGCTCTCGATCGTTAAGCGAAGGCCGTCGGCGACTGTGTTGTCCGTCGTGATTTCGCATTCTCGGCACACTCTTGACACTTTGGATCTCAGAATGTTGAATCCATTAACGATTTCCGAAATGGAAGCTCCAGCCACCACTCTGCGTTCAAAGTCTGTTAATTCCTGCCGGCCGGAGTGGCCGTGCGGTTCTAGGCGCTGCAGTCTGGAGCCGAGCGGCCGCTACGGTCGCAGGTTCGAATCCTGCCTCGGGCATGGCTGTGTGTGATGTCCTTAGGTTAGTTAGGTTTAATTAGTTCTAAGTTCTAGGCGACAGATGACCTCAGAAGTTAAGTCGCATAGTGCTCAGAGCCATTTGAAGCCATTTGTTAATTCCTGCAGTGCCGCCATAATAATGTCGGAAACCTTTTCACATGAATCACCTGAACACACGTGACTGCTCCACCAATGCACTGCCCCTTTATACCTGGTGTAGGTGATACTACCGTCATCTGTATACACGCACATCGCTTTCACTTGACTTTTTTTCGCCTTAGTGTTATCTGCTGTCGTTGCTGATGTGCTCGTCTGTGTAAAATGTGTCGTGAGAGTTGTCTGCAGCTGCTTTTTGGGCCTGCGTGATTCGCCTGTCTGCTTCCAGCTGCACCTGCACACGGAAGGGCTGCACACCCTGGAGCCGTTCGTCCCGCTGAAGCTGCTGCCCAAGGAAGTGGGGGGCGAGGGGGAGACCCTGGAGGCTATCAGAGGTGGGTCTTCTGTCTACAACACAGTTCATTCTAAGCCCAGCCATAGTCTTTTAGACAAGGAAACAGTACTTATTTAGTCGGAGTAGGTTTAAGTAGGTTTAAGTAGTTCTAAGTTCTAGGCGACAGATGACCTCAGAAGTTAAGTCGCATAGTGCTCAGAGCCATTTGAACCATTTTGAAGATACGTCGTGCCCTACAGATTGGACATTCGCGGGAACGAGCAGAAGCTACAAGTAAATTGGTGGCGTTCCTACCTTTCATGAGAAAGGTGGCTATACTGACAATCAGATACGTCGTGCAGCCGGCCGGAGTGGCCGAGCGGCTCTAGGCGCTTCAGTATGGAACCACGCGACCGCTACGGTCGCAGGCTCGAATCCTGCCTCGGGCATGGATGTGTGTGATGTCCTTAGGTTAGTTAGGTTTAAGTAGTTCTAAGTCTAGGGGACTCAGATGTTAAGTCCCATAGTGATCAGAGCAATTTTTTTTCTGCTAGTGCGACTATGATTAAATGCACAAGTCAAGTTCATAGCCTCGCAGCACACACAGACTAAAGTTTCTTCGAGTAACTATTAACCCATACTGGCTTAGTAGACATATCGTCTGCATACGACATGATAAACCACAAAACGTTTGCCGGAAAGGCTCTGCACGATTTTATTAGATTACTGAGGGGTTAGAATAATTCCTAGTAAATGTAAATCAGGGAGAGATGGCACGCATTTCCGAAATTCCTTATATAACGTCCAATGATGCAATTTTAGTAAAACTTTTAATGTGCAACTAAACAAACCACTTGTCTATGACATACAGTTTCACCACCAAATCATCTTTACATTGTGGCGTCTATCCCCTAACTTATTCTGTAGGTGATACGCCACAAGCTAAAAACCGCAACGCTACCCCTTTTTTGAAATCAAAACCTGTATACACACACTCATTCTCATAAATTAAGGATAATTGCAGAATGTGGTGCCACACAACGTGGCACTACACAAAACTGGCGCTAATAGCATAGGCACATAGGGAGCACACACGACACAGATGTGTAAGTCCACAGTATTGGTGATAAGTTGAGAAAACCGTCGCGAAACACATGCGCTACAACACGCCACTGTTTCCTGCGCATGTACCCCGACATCAATATGGGATATGATCACCATGCACAAGTACACAGGCCGCACAACGGGTTGGCATACTCTGGATCAGGTGGTCGAGCAGCTGCTGGGGTCAGTGGAATGCACCTTACAGTTCTCCGGGCGAATAAACCACATCTGTTCAGTCGTCTGTAGATTGTGTGTCTGGAGACAACTGTTCCAGTGGCTGCGGTGAGGTCCCGAGCAGGGCTACCTGCAGTAATCGGTGGTTGTCTGCAGGCTCTGATGATGAGATACCGGTCTTCTTGTCGTGTTGTACACTGTGGACGTCCCGTACTGCAGCGCCTGGACACTTTTCCCGTCTGTTCGAATCGTTGCCATAACATTGAGATCACACTTTGTGGCATTCGAAGGGCCCGTGCTACGACCTGCTGTGTTTGACCAGCCTCCAGTCGCCCTAGTATTCTGCCCCTCATAACATCATCAGTATGTGTTCTTTGAGCCATTTTCAACAGACAGTCACCATTAGCACGTCTGAAAACGTCTGCACACTTACTCGCTGCACCGTACTCTGACATGCATCAACAGACCTCTGCTTATGTGGACTGCTGCCATCGCCACCGTGTGACGACCGCAGGTCAAATGCACTAGTTAGTTATTGATAGTTGAAAACGTTAAAACTTTATTTAACACACTCATTAAATCCTGGTGAAATATTAAATCCGAAACAAAAGCAAGATTTACAAACTTAGTTCATTTGGTTTTCTGTCTTTTTCTCGGCCACAATCGATACAAACCATATTAAAAATTGTGCAGTCTTCATGTAACCAAATCTTACAAGTTGCGCATCATAACGAATCTTTTTTTTTTTCAGGTATAATCCTCCGCACTGCTTACACTAACCTAGCGATACATTTTTGATGCTTTTGTGTCGTCATCCGGGTCGTTGAGATGTGAAACGCTGTGCATGCTGTAACACCTCCGTTTTTATCCCGACCTGATCTGATCGAATAGCAGTCCAATATTTATTATTAACATGACCGTGTACCTAATGGGGCTGGTAATCGGAATTGACTGCTACGGAAGTTTTTACTTTCCAGTTCGTTCTGCTCAATACTATAATTCTGAATGTCTGGTAATGAGGAACACCTACAACAGTTTCACTAATTACGAACTTATATTCTTCTCAAAACACAAAAAAGGAGACAGCCACTGCCATATCTAACTACGGCTAATCTCAGCACAGGCTTTCTTCATTTTCCATTATCGTCACACGCTAATCCATCACTGCATCCAACACTGCAACCCAAGATTAGGCCGGCGCGGTAGACGCGAAACCAAATAACGGCATTAGTAACGTCACTGATCACTTTCGTAATGATACTTCTTCACTTTCCCGGTATTAATCTATTACATAGGGGTCTAACCACGGCGATGGCGACACCCTTCTCCGTTAAAGACCTGTATTTCAACAATGGCCTTCACACACACACCGCTCTGGCGCAACTCAACACTCGATCCCGCAACACGTCACAATCGATTGTTCGTCCTGTCGACCTGTGCCGAGTGCAAAGTTATAGTAAGGGCCTACGGATCCCTTGCAATGCTACGTCATATGAACGAAAATACCAACAAAACGTGAATGTTTTCACCAATTTAAAACTGTTATTTGATTTGCGCGGCAAGTAGCCCAAGTGAATAATTGCGCATATGCACTGGATTTTATTGCGGTATGTATCCCGATCTGCAGGGGGGGCAGACGCCGCATCTTATAAATTCACGACCTTGATTGCTAAGCTGGCCGCATTTGGATTAGGACACGCCAAATGGAACTTATTGTTAATAGAACTATTCAAAGATACCGAAATACACTACTGACCATTAAAATTGCTACACCACAAAGATGACGTGCTACAGACGCTAAATTTAACCGAGAGGAAGAAGATGCTGTGATATCCAAATGATTAGCTTTTCAGAGCATTCACACAAGGTCGGCGCCGGTGGCGACAACTACAACGTGCTGACATGAGGAAAGCTTCCAGCCGATTTCTCATACACAAACAGCAGTTGACCGGTGTTGCCTGGTGAAACGTTGTTGTGATGCCTCGTGTAAGGAGGAGAAACGCGTACCATCACGTTTCCAACATTGATAAAGGTCGGATTGTAGTCTATCGCGATTGCGGTTTATCGTATCACGTTGGTCAATATCCAATGACTGTTACCAGAATATGGAATCGATGGGATCAGGAGGGTAATACGGAACGCCGTGCTGGATCCCAACGGTCTCATATCACTAGCAGTCGAGATGACACGCATCTCATCCGCATGGCTGTAACGGATCGTGCACCCACGTCTCGACGTTTGCAAGACAACAACCATCTGCACGAACAGTTCGACGACGTTTGTAGCAGCGTGGGCTATCAGCTCGGAGACACTGGCTGCAGTTACCCTTGACGCTGCATAACAGACAGGAGCGCCTGCGATGATGTGCTCAGCGACAAACCTGGGTGCACGAATGGCAAAACGTCATTTTTTCGGATGAATCCACGTTCTGTTTAAAGCATCGTGATGGTTGCATCCGTGTTTGGCGACATCACGGTGAACGCACATTGGAAGCGTGTATTCGTCATCGGCATACTGGCGTATCACCCAGCGTGATGGTATGGGGTGCCGTTGGTTACACGTCTCGGTCACCTCTTGTTCGCATTGACGGCACTTTGAACAGTGGACGTTACATTTCAGATGTGTTACGACCAGTGGCTCTACCCTTCATTCGATCCCTGCGAAACCCTACATTTCAGATGGATAATGCACGACCGCATGTTGCAGGTCCTGTGCGGGCCATTCCGGATACAGAAACAAAATGTTCTACTGCTGCCTTGGCCAGCACATTCTCCAGATCTCTCGCCAATTGAAAACGTCTGGTCAATGGTGGTCGTGCAACTGGAACGTCACAATACTCCAGTCACTACTTTTGATGAACTGTTGTATCGTGTTGAAGCTGCATGGGCATCTGTAGCTGTCCACGCCATCCAAGCTCTGTTTGACTCAATGCCCACGCGTATGGAGGGGTTTATTACGGCTAGAGGTGGTTGTTCTGGGTTACTGATTTCTCAGGATCTATGTACCCAAATTGCGTGAAATTGTAATCACATGTCAGTTCTAGTATAATACACTCCTGGAAATTGAAATAAGAACACCGTGAATTCATTGTCCCAGGAAGGGGAAACTTTATTGACACATTCCTGGGGTCAGATACATCACATGATCACACTGACAGAACCACAGGCACATAGACACAGGCAACAGAGCATGCACAATGTCGGCACTAGTACAGTGTATATCCACCTTTCGCAGCAATGCAGGCTGCTATTCTCCCATGGAGACGATCGTAGAGATGCTGGATGTAATCCTGTGGAACGGCTTGCCATGCCATTTCCACCTGGCGCCTCAGTTGGACCAGCGTTCGTGCTGGACGTGCAGACCGCGTGAGACGACGCTTCATCCAGTCCCAAACATGCTCAATGGGGGACAGATCCGGAGATCTTGCTGGCCAGGGTAGTTGACTTACACCTTCTAGAGCACGTTGGATGGCACGGGATACATGCGGACGTGCATTGTCCTGTTGGAACAGCAAGTTCCCTTGCCGGTCTAGGAATGGTAGAACGATGGGTTCGATGACGGTTTGGATGTACCGTGCACTATTCAGTGTCCCCTCGACGATCACCAGCGGTGTACGGCCAGTGTAGGAGATCGCTCCCCACACCATAATGCCGGGTGTTGGCCCTGTGTGCCTCGGTCGTATGCAGTCCTGATTGTGGCGCTCACCTGCACGGCGCCAAACACGCATACGACCATCATTGGCACCAAGGCAGAAGCGACTCTCATCGCTGAAGACGACACGTCTGCATTCGTCCCTCCATTCACGCCTGTCGCGACACCACTGGAGGCGGGCTGCACGATGTTGGGGCGTGAGCGGAAGACGGCCTAACGGTGTGCGGGACCGTAGCCCAGCTTCATGGAGACGGTTGCGAATGGTCCTCGCCGATACTCCAGGAGCAACAGTGTCCCTAATTTGCTGGGAAGTGGCGGTGCGGTCCCCTACGGCACTGCGTAGGATCCTACGGTCTTGGCGTGCATCCGTGCGTCGCTGCGGTCCGGTCCCAGGTCGACGGGCACGTGCACCTTCCGCCGACCACTGGCGACAACATCGATGTACTGTGGAGACCTCACGCCCCACGTGTTGAGCAATTCGGTGGTACGTCCACCCGGCCTCCCGCATGCCCACTATACGACCTCGCTCAAAGTCCGTCAACTGCACATACGGTTCACGTCCACGCTGTCGCGGCATGCTACCAGTGTTAAAGACTGCGATGGAGCTCCGTATGCCACGGCAAACTGGCTGACACTGACGGCGGCGGTGCACAAATGCTGCGCAGCTAGCGCCATTCGACGGCCAACACCGCGGTTCCTGGTGTGTCCGCTGTGCCGTGCATGTGATCATTGCTTGTACAGCCCTCTCGCAGTGTCCGGAGCAAATATGGTGGGTCTGACACACCGGTGTCAATGTGTTCTTTTTTCCATTTCCAGGAGTGTATATTTTTCCAATGAATACCCGTTTATCATCTGCATTTCTTCTTGGTGTAGCAATTTTAATGGCCAGTAGTGTGTTTTACTATTTATACACGAAGAATTAATCATGACGCTAGAAACTTTTTTGAAGGGATATTAACAGACTTAGCTCAGTTATTCCCCCAAAGCTTACGTAAAACTTGCTGGATCGAAACGTAACCAGACAGATATGGCGCGGTGTCCACTGAACATCTGCAGTGCCGATACGCGCACGTACATTGTGTCAGTGTTTGCCGAAACTACGAGGGGTGCGCAATCTAGGGCGCAAGTGGCGCCTCCCCCGGATTTTACCCTGCTTTAGACGAAGATTGTGTGTCCGGTGTAGGTGGAGACGTGGCTGCAGCTGCTCTTCTGGCTGTTCAGCTGCGCCGAATCCGTTTCCTGTACGAAATCTCGACGACCGGTCCAGCACTTCTCCTGGTGTGTTTCGAGTCGTGTTCCTACGTACCTCGTCAGCTCAAAACGTTCCGAGACTGGATTAATAAAAAGTAGAGGAAAGTTGTGGAGGGATTTCTTAATACTTCAGATGGTCTACAAAGTCTCCTCCCACTTAAGTGCAACACACAGAATGTTGCACAAATTGTTCTCGATTCACTTGCGGGCTCAAATTCGGATAAAATTTCCAAGCTTTTGATACCCTCCATCACTGTCGTCAGGGGCTAAAACTGACTGTCCCGAACAGGCAAGGTTCCCTCTTTTATTGCCACAGGTCGGCACCTGACTGGCTGGATTATACATAGGTGTAGCGCTTTATGTCCACAGATTGTTCTTGCGCTCTCTATCTCTAACACCACTTGCAGCGTCATCCATCGCATCAGACTATGAACTTTGGGAAGTACTCCACCATGTTTTTTCGTTACAAGTGTCAAGCACAACCTGGTCACATAGCACTGAGAGGCTGCAGCAGTTATTTGAATGTTAGACATCCCACTATTATTTGAATAGTAGACATCCCAACATAAGATTTACAGTAGAGATGGAGAAGGATGGAAAGCTACCTTTTTAAAAAGTGTAGGTCGAACGGGAATCAGATGGATGACTATGCCATTTTGTGTACGGGAAATGGACGCGTACGTATCTGTATGTCAACGGACTTTGCTTTCATCACCCAGCTCAGAAGGGAGCTATGTTGAACACTTTAGTACATAGAGCTAGAACATTTTCGGGCAAGGACCACATCGGTTTCCAGATTAAGCATCTGAAGATGGTATTCGGAAGTAACTGGTATTCTGTCGTGACGTTGGATCAACGGTGTCGAGGAAACCATGGCGTGTCGCCGTTCAGAGAAGCCAAGAGGACCGACACACAGCGCAGCTTCCGTTCTGCGGTGCAACAGCCGGCAAGGTAGGCACCGTCCTAAACAGGCCAGGGATCAGACCAGTCTTCTGGCCACCCGGAAAAATTAAAGAAATGTTGCGACGGGTTGAAGATGATCTCGGCCTGCAAGTGCCAGCAATTTATAGCATTCGTTGCAAGTGAGGCAAGAGTTACGTGGGCCAGTCTGCAAGGACCTAGCCGGTCGCTGCGTCGAGCATCGGTGTCATCCTAAGTAAAGGCAGTTGGAGAAATCAGTGGCGGCAGAGCACAACCTGTTCACATAAAAGAGAATACCTGCTCACACGTCGAACAGTTGGGATTTTGTGATCAGAGAAGCAGTTGAACTTAGACTTTGTGAAAACAGATTCAATGGAGACAACAGCTATGCACTTAGCAGTCTATGGAAGCGAGCAGTTGAAAAAGAAAAAAAAGAAACAGAGGACTAACTCTCGCAGTTAGCCGCCTGATGCAATGGATGCTGCTGTAAGCAACGCTAGACAGAGAGTGCAAGCAAAACTCCGTACCCACCATCACAGTGTAGCCCAGCCAGTCAGATGCAGTCCTGTGGCTATAAAAGAGGGAAACTTGCGACAGTCAGTTCGCACTGCCTCCTTCCTCTCCCACTGTCCTTCCTGTGTCACCATTCATAATACCAATTCCAGTACCTTCTACCCTACCGCAGATGTGACCCTCTTTCTCATTTCCTTTATCTTCTGTACACCGCTGATATGCCCAAACGACCCCACCTGTCCATCTCCTACACTATACTTCCTTGCCTTCTGTCCCAGCCTTCAACAGTCCCAGCGCTCCCTCCAAACTCACCTACAGCAGTGCACTGCTTGGTACTAGTAGTGGCTCCTTCGAGTCAATCCTACCAAAGCACAGGCAATCATTATAGGATGTACCACCCCCTCCTTTCGGTTCCATGATTTCTACCTCACCATCTACGACTGCCCTATCCAACTTACCCCCACCTTGAAATACCTTGACCTCACCCTTCACCATCACCTCACCAGGGTTTCCCATCTCCTTAACATTCAACACAAAACCTACAGTAGACTCCAGCTCCTAAAACTCCTGTCCAGCCAGACATTGTGACTGCATCCTTCCATCATCCTGCATACCTCCTAATCCTTGATTCGTCTCTTCCTTTGTTATGCCAGCGTAGCTTAGATTTCTGCCCTGCCCAGATTCTATAAAGCCCTCCAAATCCTTGAACGCCATGGACTCTGCCACACCTTCTGTATCTGCCTCCCATACCCCACATGTATCCTCTATGACACCATCCCCTTCCCAAATCTTCCCCTTTCCTCAAACACATCCACACCTTCATTGATTAAAACTTCTGGGCTGAATTGCCGTGGTCCATATATAAAACTGTTTCTCCTTCCTGACGTTTTGTTGCCTACTGCGGGCAACATCTTCCGAGGTGAGTCGGCGACTGGCTGCTAGGCGCTGGAGGTCCCAGTTATACAGAGCGCTTAGATGGCGCCACCACTCATCACGTGCTTTCGACTTTGAAACTATTTCTGGCTAGTGCCGTCTCTCGATTATAGGTAATCGATAGTCACTTCGTTGGTACTGAGTCGACCGCCATATCTTGTCTACTTTTAATCCTTCTTCTTTTCTATTAAAATTAATTTCGTGCTTTTAGATCTCTATAGCTTCCCTATACATGTGGGTACAATAATGTGAGGTCTTAGCTATCACGTTTGTCTCACTAAATTTTATTTTGTGATCACCGTCTTTGAAAACGTGTTCTGCTACAGCTGATTTGTCAATTTGTCCCAATCTACAGTTCCTTGTGTGTCCCATTAGGTGGGTATTAACACTCCTTTTAGTTGTTCCAATATAAACCATGCCATAGCTACACAGAATTTTATACACACCTGGGGTATGTTATGACATCCACACCTTGTTCATCATCCTCAGACTCTACTCCCCCCCCCCCCCCAATTCCCTGTTGTCTTCTGCCTTCTTTACCCCCAGCCTGTTGCTGCACCTTTACTGTGGTATCTCGCCCTCTATTCATCTTCCTTTTCCTATACAACTTCCAGCGCCTACCCCTCCCAGTGGATGAGCTTCCTACCAACTCTAATGCCACCTTTCCCCTCCCCCTCCTCAGGGCTCCCTCTCCCCTCCTCTTCCCTCCCCCTGAGCAGTTTTTCCTCTCTCCTCCACCCCCTCCTTTCCAGTGCACCCCTTCTGCATCTCTGTGCTCCCTCCGGCCTTGCCATCCCTCTCCATCTCCCACCTCACTCGTCTTCTGCCCTTGGTGTACCCCCTGACCCCCTTGGATTTTGTCCCACTCCAGTCCCCCTCCCCCTCTGTCCCTCCAGTCACTCTTTCCCCTCCTCTCAGGCCTTCCCTCCCTCAGCAGGTCCCTCCTGGCCGTTTTTACTCTTTTGGGTGGGTGCTCTGTTTCGTGCACTGGTTTTCAAGTGTCATCGTTCTGGAGAATCTTAGTACTGTGGCCAACCTTTAACTTGTACATGTGACTTCGGTATATTTTACATGTTACACATATTGCCAACTGTGTTTTTTTAACTTTATGTGGACTTTCTTTCACTGTCCCACATGAAAATCTCCGTGTATGTGTATATTTTAACCCCCACTAGCACCTCTTACTATTTTCGTAACTCCCCTTTCATCGCCTTTTATATGTATCGTTTTCATCTTTTTAATAAACGTATCACTCGACTGAAGAGCGGCGGATTGTGCTGCTGCAAGCCCTCCCATTCCCATTTGGGGCAGGGAATGAAATCACAAAAAAAAAAGATAGTTCGCATTGCCTCCTTCCTCTACCTCTGTCCTTCCTGTAACACCATTGATAATACCAATGTCCGTACCTTCTACCCTAATGCAGCTGTGCCCTAGGGCTCCATACTTTCTCATCTCCTATATCTCCTGGACACCGCTGATGTGCCCAAACCACCTGCAGCCATCCATCTCCTTCAACACGCTGATGACACTACCTTCCTTGCCTTCTGTCCTAACCGTCAATGGACCCAGCACTCCCCCCAGACTGACCTAGACCAGTTTATTGCTTGCTGCAATCAGTGGCTCCTTTAACTCAATCCTTCCAAAAAAAAGGCAGTCATTATAGGATGTACCACCCTCTCCTTCTGGCTCCATAATTTGTTTCTCACTATCTATGACTGTCCTATCCAACTTACCCCCAGCTTGAAATACCTTGGCCTCACCCTTGACTGTCACATCACCTAGGTTTCCCATTCCCTTAACATTCAATGCAAAGCCCACAGTAGACTTCACCTCCTGAAACTCCTGCCAGGCCAGACACAGGGATTGCGCCCTTCCACCATCCTTCATACCTAAAAATCGTCGACCCATCCATCCTTTGTTACACCATTGTTGCCTGGATCTCCTCACCTCCTAAATTCTATAAAGCCCACCAAATTCTTGAACTCCATGCACTCCCCCTGCTTTTCATATCCGGCTCCCATCCCCCACCATAAATCCTCTATGACTTCATCCTTTTCCCACATCTCCTCTTTTCCCTTGAACACATCCATATTCTCTACACCAACTGTCGCCTTGATCCCCATCACCCTCTCTAGTGTCTCCTTTCCTCTCCACTCCCTGCCTGCTGCGAGTCTCTACCAATGTATCCCACCCTCTCTCATCTCCACACCATCCATCTGCCCTCCCAAAGAAACTTGCAGCATCTCCCCATCCCAGATGATATGCTTTGCCCCGATATTTATCCTTCCTACCAATTCTGACCCTTCTCTTCCTCTCCCCTCCTCCCTAGGCTTCCTCTTCTTCCCCTCCTCCCCAGCTGGTTCCTCCCTCCTACCTCCCTGCCCTTCTCACTTCCCTCTTCCCCCAGTCCTTGTACTCCTTCCTGGGCTTTCTCCTCCCCCACCCTCCCCATCTCCTGCCTCTTGGTGTGCTACCTGCTCCCCCCTTCCTGCCTCCTCTCTTCCCCCTGACCTTCTTCTCTCTTTCCTCTCCTCCCCCCCCCCCCTCTCTGACCTCCACTCCCTTGGCAGGTCCTTCCTATTTTACTCCAGGTATTTTGTCTTGGTTTGGTGCTCGCCGTGTATTTAACATAAATGTAGTGTGTGTTCAGTGTCGTCATTCCGTACTGTGAAAGCCGGTTTTAATTGTTCTCTTCGTCCAGCCAGTGTTTATGTGCTAGATCTTCGTCGAATGTCATTTCAATTATATGTGGGTTTTATGTAAATGTGTCTCGTCAAACTACTTCTGTTTTGTATATTTTAACTCCAATTTGTTTCCCCTTCTCATGTGTTAAGTACATATTCTAACCCCATGTTTTACGTATGTAGCACTCTCCTGTGATATTTTATACAGCCCACATAGGGCAGGGGTATGAAATTACGACAAAGAAGAAGAAAGACAGTCAGTTTTAGTCCTTGACGACGATGATGGAGGAGTATCATAGAAAACTTGGAATTTTATCCAAATTTGACGCGGCAGGCGAACTGAGAACTTTTTGTTCAAGGACTCCATGACGGAAAACTGCGAAGACCCAGGACGTTGATACAACCATATGAAACTGTAAGAAATGTCCTTCTCTAGGATTTTGTTCAACTCGCACATCTCATTGACGTGAATGTCAGACATGCCGTCGAAACATTGACCCTTCACGCAAATTTCTGACATTGTTGCTCTGTGGTAGATTCGTACTGGTAAAACCAAGTTTAATCACCTGTGATGATTTTTCACAACAATTTTCATACACTACTGCTTCACGTCCGTTAATTAACGTGGACTGACTTATAGCTGACTGGTGGAATGCACATCTGTTGTTAACAGTCGTTACTTCAAGCTGTCACCGCAGTCTCTGACGTTGCTTATACGCCAGGAATAAAATCTGTTTTTTGGACTGACAGAGTATACACTTTGCCGCAAGACAGTGTGCCTGCTTGAACACTGTTCAGACTGTCCAGGGTGACTTTCTGATGTGTGCAGAAAATCGAATAGTGTGTAGATGATGACGAAGAAACTCTACAGGCTGCGAACAATTTTTGTCTTCCTGAAACTCCAATATAGACACCTTCCATTACTTTTCAGTGATTCACGAGTGGCAAGTCAGAAGAACGTAACACTAACAGATATGTGTTCAGCGTTGTGCATGGATCTGGAACAATTCGTCCAAAACAAAAACGGTTGGACAAACAGAAATTTCAAGTCAAATAGTATGGGAAGGGAAGAGGGAGAAGCTGTGAAGTTGTTTCCCAACACGGCAGCCATTTTAGACGTCTTCATCCCTGGATGAGACTCGTCATTTTCGGATGGAAAGGGGATATCAAACGGAGGAGGCACCATTGTTTTTCTCGTGTAATTCTCTGCCTGTTTAATAAGTGGCACTTTCCAGCAGGCTACAAGAAGATTGTGTGGATCTAGTAATTAGTGATGAGGTACTAAATCTGGGAAAACTAAATTTGTCGTATAATGCTTCTGAAAGAACGGGTCTGCTGAGATCACGTCTTGGGGGACCAAGGAGTAGTCAACTACGTAATGTAGGGATCTGTTTGTGCGAGTTGGGGAGATAACAACTGTACAGGGTGTCCCACTTAAAATCGGTACGCCTGACGCCCAAGATTCAAGTAACAATAAACTGACTAAAAAGGAATAGATAAAAGTGACGTTAAAAACATTTAGTTATCTATGAATGCAGAGTCTCGCGGCGATAACATTGAATAAAATGTTCTCGGGTTTCCAACCACGTCAATTGCTTAAAAGTATACGAGCTTTCGGCCAAGCACTCCTTGGCCATTGTCAAGTGGTATGACTGCCAGTGGGCTGTTGGTGTGCCCTTATGAAGAGGGCACATCGAACGCCGACTCAAAACATGCCCATATATGGCAATGTCACGGGCACCAGTGACGTCACAGCCGGCAGTTAGCGAATATAAGGGCGCACCAACAGCTCACTGGGGCAGTCATACCATGTGCCAAGGAGTGCTTGGCCGAAAGCTCGTGTAGTTTTAAGCATTTGACGTGGTTAGAAACCCGAGAACATTTAGTTATCTGTTTATAAGAGATGCTGAAAATGCTGGCCATGGTCATCCAGGCATCGCTAACTTCGTGTGATGGCGTTACCGGCAACACGTGTAATTCTTCAGGCATGATGTTGTTAATTTCTCTAGTGATGTTCCGTTTCACATCGTCTATCGTGTAAGGATTGTTAGCATACACTTTGCTTTTTAGTGCGCCACATAAATAAAAATCACACACCAGGGATCTTGGGGCCAGAGGCCTCTCTGACAAGTCTGTCTTCAGGGAAGACATTGATGACGTGGGCCATACTGCATGTGTGAGCTGTTGCTCCATCTTGCTGGAACACTGCCTACCGCTTGTCTGCAATTGTTAACTGTGCACAGCAAGAGTCAAAGATCTCTGAATATGTGCCATCGTTTAAGGTATGACTGAAAAGTATAGGGCCAACAATGCGCATGCTAGACGACAGACTCCAGACACCTATATTCTTTCAGTGGAGAGGACCGAGCAAGGTGGTGAAGTGGTTAGCACACTGGCCTCGTTCCTCAGGACGACGGTTCAGCCATCCAGGTTTAGGTCTTCCACGATTTCGCTAAATCGCTCCAGGCAAATGCCAGGATGGTTCCTTTGTAAGGTCACGGTCGATTATCTCCCCCACCATTGACATTGTCCGAGCTCGTGTTCCGTTTCAATGACCTCGATGTCGACGGAACGTTAAACTCAATCCTCCTTCCTTCCTTGAGTGGAGAGGTTCTTTATGCCGAATGTTTGTGTTGTCCTGCGACTAGTAACTGAAAATCTAGAGTTTATGTAATCTGACACATGTAACCAGGCCTCATCTGACATGAAGTGAAGCAAGGTCCAAGTACACAGTTAAAATAATGACCTCATGCTCCTGTTCCTCAAATTTCAACTCTTGCACGACACTCACATTTCGCCTTTTAGTACACAATGACACAGTGTACGAGATATACCGACGTGCTGTGATAACCTTCTCATCAACTTGCAGGGACTTCTCGTAATGTCCATACGAATTCGATGTATAGCTTCCGGGGTCGCCACTGTCGCTCGCCTATTCCTCTGCACATTCTGAGCGGATTCTACAGCCGTCCATTCCTTGTACACGTCTTGAATAGTGCTGGTCGTGGGGGTTTCCTACCACGGTACTTGTATTGAAACATTTCCTTACATTCGATGATGGACTCTGTCTGTGTAACACTCCACAATATCAATTCGTTGTTGAAATGAAAACTGTTCCAATTCTGTAAAAACTGAACAATACGAGCTTCTCACAACTGACTCACCAACACACAGCTTCACACCATTTTGCAATAAAGTACATTGCAACCAGCTTTCGAGACACTATTGCCACTTCACAAGCAGTTCGACTAGATATGATTAACCTGTACGTGAGGCTTTCCTGTGTTATGTGTGACAAGTTCTACAAGGAGACCAAACCTTGAGAAGAGAGAGCCTATTCAGATCTGGGTGGCCCGCAATAGTTGTGAAAAAATGAAAAGGCTTGCTTAGGAAACACTGGTGTCGAGTGGTGCAACAAAACAGTTTTCGGACTAAGACTACGACGACGGCGACACCAACAACAACTGTTATCATCCTGGAAACATCCCCCAGGCTGTGGCTAAGCCATGTCTCCGCAGTATCCTCTCTTTCAGGAGTGCTAGTTGTGCAATGTTCGCAGGAGAGCTTCTGTAAAGTTTGGAAGGTAGGAGACGAGATACTGGCAGAAGTAAAACTGTGAGGACGAGGCATGAGTCGTGCTTGGGCAGCTCAGATGGTAGACCACTTGCCCGCGAAAGGCAAAGGTCCCGAGTTCGAGTCTCGGTCCGGGACACAGTTTTAATGTGCCAGGAAGTTTCAACAACTGTTATGCTCATAAACAAACAATAATCGACAACTCCTTTTCGATTGCTGCAGACTGCCTCTGGTGCAAGCTACCTACCTTATCCGCACCACGCAGTAGCGTGTTGCCTGCAAGAAAAGGCCGAATCATTTCCTTTTGTCAAACCTGTAACGTTTCCTTAAGCAATCAACATATATACGGCAAGTCCTCAGTGTCAAACGGAAAACAAATGCTTACAGTTTGCCCAATTTAAGCTCCACAGTCTTTTCATTTCTTCGCAGAAATCCTCTTCCTCCTCCCTTCATTGGTTGCGGTCGGTCATGTTCTATCATGTTTCTATCCGTATTCAGTCCTTTCCTCAACGCCCCACAGAAGTGATAAAAGTCATTCGATAGCGACATGCAGATATACAGATATCGGTAGTACCGCGTACACAAGGCAAGCGTAGTGCATCGACGGAGCTGTCAACTGTACTTATGTGATTCATGTGAAAATGTTTCCGACGTCATTATGAATTACCAGACTTTGAGCACAGGAAGGTACTTGGAGCTAGGAGCATCGGACATTTCCTTTCGGAGATAGGGAATTCAGTATTCCGAGATCCACATTGTCAGGAGCGTGCCGAAAATATCACATTTCAGGCATTACCTCTCACGACGGACAACGCTGTGGACGACGGCCTTCACTTACGACCGTTTGTGTAGAGTTGTCAGTGCTAACAGACAAGCAGCACTGCGTGAAATAACCGCAGACATCAATGTGGTACATACGACGGACGTATCCGCTAGGAGAGTGCAGCGAAATTTGACGTTAATGGCCTATGTCACAGACGACCAGCGCAAGTGCCTTTTGCTAACAGCACGACACCGCCTGCAGCGCCTCTCCTGGACTGGTGACTTTGTAGATGGGACCCTAGACGACCCGAAAACAGTGGCCTGGCCAGGTGACTCCCGATTTTACAACTCATGCTCATAATTTAAGGATAATTTCAGAACGTGGTGCCACACAACGTGGCACTACACAAGTCTGGTGCTAGTAGCATAGGCACATGGGGAACACACATGACAGAGATTTGTAAGACCACGCTATTGGTGATAAATTGGGAAAACCGTCGTCCCGAAACACATGTGCTACAAAACGCCACTTTGTCCTGTGCATGTACCCCAATATCAGGATGGGATATGCACATGAACACAGGCCGCACAACGGATTGGCATACTCTGGATCAGGTGGTCGAACAGCTGCTGGGGTATAGCCTCCCATTGATGCACCAGTGCCTGTCGGAGCTCCTGAAGTGTCGTAGGGGTTTGAAGACGTGCAGCGATACGTCGACCGAGAGCATCCCGGACGTGCTCATTGGAGTTTAGGTCTGGAGAAAAGGCAGGCCACTCCATTCGCCTGATATCGTCCGCGATGGCAGCTCGGTGGCGCCGTGCGTTATCATCCATCAGGAGCAAGGTGGGACCCACTGCATCCCCGAAAAGGCGGACATACAGGTGAAAAATGACGTCCCGATACACCAGACCTATTACAGTTCCCCTTTCAAAAACATGCAGGGGTGTACATACACCAATCATAATCCCAACCCACACCACGACCTCCATACAGGTGCCTTTTAAGGACATTAAGGAGTTTGTATCTGGTTCCTGGTTCACACCAGATGAAAACACGGCGAGAATCACTGTTCAGACTATACCTGGACTCGTCCGTGAACATAACCTGGGACTCCTGTTCCAATGACCATGTACTGTGTTCTTGACACCAGGCTTTACGAGCTCTCATGTGACCAGGGGTCAGTGGAATGCATCTTGCAGGTCTCCGGACGAATAAACTACGTCTGTTCAGTCGTCTGTAGACGGTGTGTCTGGTGATAATTGTTCCAGTGGCTGCGGTAAGGTCCCGAGCAAGGCTAGCTACAGTACTCCGTGGCCGTCTGCGAGCACTGATGGTGAGATATCGGTCTTCTTGCGGTGTTGTACACTGTGGACGTCCCGTGCTGTAGCGCCTGGACACGTTTCCTGTCTGCTGGAATCGTTGCCACAATCTTGAGATCACACTTTGTGGCACACGGAGGGCCCGTGCGACGTCCTACTGTGTTTGACCAGCCTCCAGTCGCCCTAGTATTCTACCCGTCATAACGTCAGCAATATGTGTTCTCTGCGCCATTTCCAACACACAGTCACCATCAGCAAGTCTGAAAACATCTGGACACTTACTCGCTGCACCGTACTCTGACATGCATCAATATGCCTCTGCGTATGTGGATTGCCGCACGTCAATTGCACCGCATGGTCATACCCTGAGGTGATTTAAACCCGCAAACCGCCCACCAGAGCATTGTTTCACAATGTATGGACATAACTGTCGTTCATAACAACTGATGGTAGGTTCGAGTGTGGCGCAGCCCCCACGAAGCCATGGACCCAGGTTGTCAACAAGGCGAAATGATGGCGCTGGCTCCATAATGTTATCATCTGTGTTTATATCGGTTGGTCTGACTCCTCTGATTACATTCGGCTACTTGGAGATCATTTTCATGAATAAATGTTCCTAAAGAACAATGCGCCATGTCATTGGCCATAATTGTTCGCGATTGTTTTAAAGAACATTCTGGACAGTTCTAGAGAATGATTTGGCAACCGAGATTGCCCGACTGAGCCCCATCAAAATTTAGTCAGTTTGTGCACGAATCCTGCACCGGCAACAGTTTTGCAATTATGTTCGGCTATAGAGGGAACATGGCTGTGTATTTTTGCAGCCAACCTACAATGACTTACTGAGTCGGACCACGTCGAGTTGCTTCGATACACCAGGCAAAACTTGGTCCGACGCCATTTTAGGAGGTATCCAAACACTTTCGTCATTCGTTAGAATTGCTACAAATGCCGAAAGTTCAAATCCAACTGCCCGTAATTTGGTTTTCCTATCGTTTTACTTCTAGTAAACGGTATCATTTTCTACAGCAGATATTACACTTTACATTAGACAACAAACACTTCTAAGCACTGAATTTTATATTACATGTAAGACTTAACAATATTTGTATATGAACTACTGTTATGTAGAACATGAAGCGTGCTTGGATAGATATAACAAAGGCCTAAGGGCCATAAATTTGCCCAGATAAATAAATCAACAAGAAATAGTAAATGAAAATGTTTCACACAAAATCACATTGCAAGACGGCTATGGAAAAGATCGCACAAATTAAACATCACTCTTAAAATGTCATATCAAGGTAAATCATATTTGTGACTTTAGTATCGTATATTTATTTATCTAATGTGATCAGATTATGATTTTCAAATACTCTCTTTCATGGGAACAGTATTTTATACATACAATACTTTTTACACCACATTTCATTGAGTATTACGAAGCTAATCCGGAAAGTAAGGTTACAAGAATTTTTGAAGCACAAAAATTGAATTTACTTTAATAAAATTATATGCATTATAGTATAGGTCTAGCATTATTTTTCCACATAATCACCATTTACTTCAATACATTTTGTCATCCGTGGACGGGATTTTTTGACGTCTCCGGTCGCCTATTTCGGTCAGTCCTTCGCTTCGATTTTCACCTCGTCGTTGTCGTAAAAGTGTTTTCCACGAAGGTGTTCCTTTGATTTAGTGAAGAGATGATAGTCGCTAGGGCTGTGATAGGTGAGCTTAAAACATCCCAACGACACGAAATCAGCAGCTCTTGTGTTGCATGAGTAGTATGCGGACGTGTGTTCTCATGATGATACAGACTCCCTTTGTCATCATCCTGCGACGTTTGTTTTTTGTGGTTCTGCGAAGTTTTTTCACTGTCTCACAATATCGTGCAGCAATTATTTTTTCAGCTCTTTCCAAAAAATCTGCGAGCAGTACCCCCTTTCTGTCGCAAAACACTGAAACCACGATTTTCCTCGCTGTTTTCTCAGTTCTGAAGTTTTTGGTTGAAGGAGAATGAATATGGCACCACCGCATTGATAGTCGTTTGCTCTATGGAGTGCGGTGATAAGCCCGAGTTCCCACTCCTGTCACTATGCTCAAAACGGTCAAGAAATTCGTGAGCGGCACTGACGCTATTCATTTTGGGTGCTTCGGGAAGCATCTTGGGTGCCCATTGCGCACACAACAGTTCGTGAACTGTTTGGACAAACTGCATGCAGGTCGTCAATTGTCGAACGACGAGAGAATATGTTTTTCAATTTTCTGTACCACATCATCAGTCACAACTCACGGCCTTCCACTTCTGTCTTCATCGTGAATTTCCGGCCTTCCAAAATTGTTATTCCATACCCATGTGGCCTTGACATTACTGCCTCTAGAAAAACTTAAACAATTTCGCGATGAGTCACAACGGCGTTCATGCGCTGAGAATTTAGATAACGAATTACAGCGCGCGTGTCGGCGGAAGTTGGAATGAGAGCCCAATTCTAACAGTCACCACAACAGTAATCGACGAGCTACTGCTTGTTGAGAATGGTCGTTCCTTCCGCTGGCTTCCGCTACACGGCAGTGGTACCAACTTCTCCCACGGACATTCCATGCTAAACCTATACTACTAGCCATTAAAATTGCTACACCACGAAAATGACGTGCTACAGACGCCAAATTTAACCGACACGAAAAAGATGCTGTGACATGCAAATGATTAGCATTTCAGAGCATTCACACAAGGTTGGCGCCGGTGGCGACACCTACAACGTGCTGACATTGGGAAAGTTTCCAACCGATTTCTCATACACAAACAGCAGTTGACCGGCGTTGCCTGATCAAACGTTGTTGTGATGCCTCGTGTAAGGAGGAGAAATGCGAACCATCACGTTTCCGACTTTCATAAAGGTCGGATTGTAGCCTATCGCGATTGCGGTTTATCGTATCGCTACACTGCTGCTCGCGTTGGTCGAGATCCAATGAATGTTAGCGGAATATGGAATCGGTGGGTTCAGGAGGGTAATACGGAACGCCGTGCTGGATTCCAACGGCCTCGTATCACTAGCAGTCGAGATGACAGGTATCTTATCCGCATGGCTGTAACGGATCGTACAGCCACGTCTCGATCCCTGAATCAACAGATGGGGACGCTTGCAAGACAACAACCAACTGCACGAACAGTTCGACGAAGTTTGCAGCAGCATGGACTATCAGCTCGGAGGCCATAGCTGCGGTTACCCTTGACGCCGCATCACAGACAGGAGCACTTGCTGTGGTGTACTCGACGACGAACCTGGGTGCACGAATGGCAAAACGTCATTTCTTCGGATGAATCCAGGTTCTATTTACAACATCATGATGGTCGCATCAATGTTTGGCGACATCGATGTGAACGCACATTGGAAGCGTGTATTCGTCATCGCCGTACTGGCATATCACCCGGCCTGATGGTATGGGATGGATTTGGTTACACGTCTCGGTTCCTCTTGTTCGCATTGACGGCACTTTGAACAGTGGACGTTACATTTAAGATGTGTTACGACCCGTGGCTCTACCCTTCTTTCGATACCTGCGAAACTCTACATTTCAGCAGGATAATACACGACCGCATGTTGCAGGTCCTGTACGGGTCTTTCTGGATTCAGAAATTGTTCGACTGCTGCCCTGGCCAGCACATTCTCCGGATCTCTCACCAACTGAGAACGTCTGGTCAATGGTGGCCGAGCAACTGGCTCGTCACAATATGCCAGCCACTACTCTTGATGAACTGTGGTATCGTGTTGAAGCTGCATGGGCAACTGTACCTGTACACGCCATCGACGCTCTGGTTGACTCAATGCCCAGTCGTATCAAGGCCGTTTTACGGCCAGAGGTGGTTGTTCTGAGTACTGATTTCTCAGGATCTATGCACCCAAATTGCGTGAAAATGTAATCACATGTCAGTTTCAATATCTTTGTCCACTGAATACCCGTTCATCACGTGCATTTCTTCTTGGTGTAGCAATTTTAATGGCCAGTAGTGTACTAGTACTAATACCACTAATGATAACAATAATAATAATATCCGTGACAACAGATAATATAAATCCAGTCATCATTGGTCAAAAGTCAGATACTATGACACGGTAAGTTCTAAGATAGAAATGTTCACATAGACTACCCCAGCTAATGACTGTGGGGGGTAAGGAGGGTAAGGAGGGACAGATGTCTCAAAATGTGACATGCTGACTTTAAGGTAAATACACCACATTAGTCACACACCGTTGTAAATACTGCACTGATCTCATTATCGTTTGGTTTTAGGTCCCGTTTTCGTTGCCCAATAACTATTTATTTGTAAAATGTATATCAGACCTGTCCAAAACTGCCTATTGATGGATCCTAAAACATGTGTGAGCGTTATATCATAGCTGTTTGCAGAAGCTGAATTCCTGAAATTGCACTATTGCATCCTGTCTGCTTCCAGAGAAAACGATTGAAGTGATGAAGGCAAACCGTGACTTCCTGGTGGAGGAGGAGAAGCGACGTGTGGACGAGTCCAGGCGACAGGGGAAGCCGAAAGCCGGGACCCCGGAGACCCTGTACGGCGTGGAGGGGTCCTTCAAAAAGCTGGACATTGACTGACCACACAGGGCAGCAGCGTACGACTGGACAGCAGCATCTACCGTCAGGTGCTGACCAACTTCCCATCAGCCCAGGGCATGTGGTTACCTCCATTACCATGACTGGTGACGGATTAGTTATAGCAATAGCAATGGTGTTTGTACAAGTATGGATGTCGCCTCACAGAAAGACGTGTGCAGGCCTCTTGGTGTTGCTGTTAGCGTTAGGATGTATTATTGTGAAGCTTATGTGTACATTACTACTATGGTTGAATGCAAAAACGTCAACTGCAGACATTATTTTGCTTCCACATTTCTCTAGCTATACTATAGACATAGCATTTTTTTCACATTACTATCCTTACTCTAAATTTTCAGTTTTGTTACCTATCAAGACACACACCACCTTATGTTCTGTACTCACCTCTTATGATCGCTGTTATTTACAATTGTACAACTACTTTTCTCCACGATTTTTTTAAGATTCTTCCTATTATAGGTTACTTATTTGTATAATTACTGCCTAAAATAAAAATTTTTAGATAAAAATTGGAATTATATCTCATTTTGATTTCATCTTATAAATCCACTTTTAGATTCATCCTTTGTATCACAGACTCCTCCTGCAGTTTTCTTCCATTTTCTGTTGATACTAAAAATTTATTTGATAATTATTTTAGTTTGTGTGTGATATGAAACATAATAAAAGTATGTAATATTCCATGAAAATTCATGGCATTAGTACAAGATATTTACAACGTTATTGAGGGAAAAGAGTGAATAATTTCCTATATGTTTAGTTCTCCTAACAATAAACATGGTACTTCCTGCTTACAGCTATCAAATCACTTCTTACTGTAATTGCAATTTAGTAAGCTGCACATTTTAAAGCAAAAATTTCGATGTAAAGATGTACACAGACATAAACAGACCTACTTTTGCAAACGACAAGCTAGTTTGAATGGTGTCAAGGATACACATTAATAAACGATACCAAAACCTTTATAGTAAGAAATTAAAATACTTTGCAAATTTACAGATGGGTTACATACGTTGGAAATGTTTCGAAATGCGAGTGTATTTTTTCATGGGTGCACATTTTTGTTTGTGATTTTTGCTTCATAATCTACATCTACATACATACTCCGCAATGCACCATACGGTGCGTGGCGGAGGGTACCTCGTACCACAACTAGCATCTTCTCTCCCTGTTCCACTCCCAAACAGAACGAGGAAAAAATGACTGCCTATATGCCTCTGTACATGCCCTAATCTCTCTTATTTTATCTTTG
The DNA here is from genome assembly GCF_021461385.2 of Schistocerca piceifrons. Lineage (NCBI taxonomy): Eukaryota > Metazoa > Arthropoda > Insecta > Orthoptera > Acrididae > Schistocerca > Schistocerca piceifrons. Next base: position 164,467,032 of record NC_060146.1, on the reverse strand, counting down.
TGGTCTTTCCGCTAAATGTAAGTTGGCGGCAGTAAAATTGTACTGCAGTCAGCCTCAAATGCTGGTTCTCTAAATTTCGTCAGTAGCGATTCACGAAAGGAACGCCTCCTTTCCTCTAGAGACTCCCACCCGAGTTCCTGAAGCATTTCCGTAACACTCGCGTGATGATCAAACCTAGCAGTAACAAATCTAGCAGCCCGCCTCTGAATTGCTTCTATGTCCTCCCTCAATCCGACTTGATAGGGATCCCAAACGCTCGAGCAGTACTCAAGAATAGGTCGTATTAATGTTTTATATGCGGTCTCCTTTGCAGATGAACCACATCTTCCCAAAATTCTACCAATGAACCGAAGACGACTATCCGCCTTCCCCACAACTGCCATTACATGCTTGTCCCACTTCATATCGCTCTGCAATGTTACGCCCAAATATTTAATCGACGTGACTGTGTCATAATGAGGAATATTCGAAAATTAAATCATAATAAACGGAAGCTTTTGACACCAGAACAGCAGAAATTAACGTCCTTAATAACTACATGAAGGTTGTGAACGTATCCTACATCAAAATAATCGTGAGATTGTTAGCACTGCAGTCTCTGGGCAATTCTTGGATATTTAAATTACATAAAATAAAAAAATAAAAATTCACGTCATTCAACATATCTCATATGTTATTGGACACTTTCTTTGAGTTGTTAAGGCTGTACGCTTGGTTGGTTAGGGAGGAGTTAAAATTTGTGATGTCTGAAGATGGGTGTGATCCCGAAACGCGTAACATGTTCTAATAAAAGAGCCAATTGAACATCTCATGACTTTATTGCGGTTGTACAGCATTGGTTGCCAATTATTAACATAGAAATGATCGCAGGTCTCAGACGGGATTTTACGTCCTGTATATCATACTGATATAGTTTTGAGAGTTCTCTATGTAGTACTGTACAATAGCATCGCAATTACAGAGGAACCACAATAAAATTGCGTAAATTTGTAGTAAAACTAACTGTACGTACTATACTATGTAAGACCATCTAATTTTGCATTGTTTAAGTCATTCCTGCTTGTGGTTTCTTTCTTTCATTCTTGATGTTCACATCCCTTTACCCAAAGCGGCCTTACGAGAATTTCATCGTCGTTTCTCCATGAAAATCCGTCGAAATTATCCATTATCATAAATTTTATACTTGGTTTACTACAGTTCCTTCAAATGCTCCTACACCTATAATTTGCGCCAACAATATCATTGTCCTCGAACAAAGAACGTGAAAGTAGTTCGCATGGATATGGCAATGGAAGGTTTGTGTGCAATAAATAGCGTTAATAAGATATGTATTCTGGAGACAAGTCTCACTGCAGTTACATTGGATTCCTCCCAACACAGAAAACTGCTCTCTAGTTTCTAGTTTGTGCCTGATTTATGGCCTGACTCCAGTCTAGGTGGTTGCGGTATACAGATAAATTTATAAAATTCCATGACGAAAGGAATACATTATTAAGGTGCTCTTTGTGACTCCACTGTGTTGTTAGGTTTTTTTCCCACTAAGAACTAGAACGTGTACCATATGCTCTTGTGTGATGTTGATTGTGTAACGGTATTCTCCGACGTGTCTTCAGGATTATGAGAAGACCCCACTGTGCTTCTACAAGTTGGGAAGCAGTTCGCCGCTGCTGTGTAGCCGTTACAGAACTTACTCCTGTATAAGCACCCTCACAGTTCAGCAGAAATGGGAGGTGAGATGTGAAGTTTCTGGTGAACGTACTTTTGATGTGTAGTAAGCCTGCATACAATACATTGTGAAGACTATGTGATATCATTGCTAATCCGTGTCCCTGCGTATGGGGCAATGGGAGAATGGATGTGTATTTGTTGGGACTAAGTTTGCGTTTCTGGCTTCTGGTTGGTGTTAAATTCAGTATGCACTGTCTCACAATGACAACATGCAGTGGTATTTTTTTTATTTCTTTTTTTTTTAATGGAGGTAACGTTCCTGGTTTACTCTATTCTACAACATAATGACGGTTGGTCTTTAGATGTCTTAGATAAACACTTTCAGGCTGGGCGTTTGCTTCGGGCGTCAGCGTTTGCTGACCACATGCCCCTCCATATCCGCATCCAGTGGCACCTGAGGGCTGAGGATGACACGGCGGCCGGACGGTACCGTTGGGTCATCATAGTCTGTTTGGGCGGAGTTTAGTTTTGTTTTGTTTTATTAGACAAACCGGCATCCTCCAACAAGGCAGACGCTGGGAGGTGTCGTGTGGGATCCATGAGAGATAGGGGCCCCACAACGAACTTATGGCGTCACACTAGTTGGCTTGTTCGCCACACTTTGCAAACGCTTGGTTTCATTCAGGGTGTAGGGAAAATGATCGTGTAATTTAAAAGATACCAACTAAGCGTCTTAAATTCGTTGTGTGCTATCGTGAGCTTACATGCATTTAAATCCTTAGTCAAGAACTAGCATACTCTTCTGAAATACTTATTTGATCCCCGCCAGTGATGGCTGCTGGCAAGACCTTCAATCTCACAGAAGGTGACGTCCATGCCACTGCTTGTTTCTCGTGGGCCTTAGTGTGGCGTATGTGACGTGAGTCAGCGTCATTGTGCGACTGACATTCGGCACCCTGTAATATAACGGTGTTTAAATGTTCCTTTCCCCCAACTACACTCGACGGTAACGAATGTTTGACAACTATACAGACTGCAATAGTGGGCTATTCATGTTTAAAGTATGACAACCAGCAGACTTGCCCTCGGTTTAAACTTGAGTTAAGCTGATTTTCTCACAATTTGAGCTTTTGGTAGCTGGTGTGGAGACGTAAATTGTTTAAACTGAAATCTGAGAGGGGGTGTGGGGGGGTTGATGAAGCATAGCATAAGTGAATTCGGGGTGAGGGAAGAGACCCGGCATATGGCCGAGTGACGTTTCCCTCCCGAATGTCTGTTTAAGAAATAAAATGTAGAGATACAAACTTAGGAGGTGCAGTATCTAGTGACCACATACCTCTGAGGAGACAGTATGCCAGAATTCTACACTGCTACCAATAGGCCGACCATCTCAGCTGGATTGTGACACCATAGAGCCAGTGCCAAAATTCCAAGTCTTGGATTCCGACATCATGAGCTGTGTCAGTATGACCTTGACCGCAATGTCGCCATCTTCTATTCTAGCATCAGAGAGACTGTCCAAGTATTCCAAGTCATGGATTCCAACCTCATAGAACCAGTATTCGAGGTCAGCCATCTTGCATCGCCATCTTCGATCCTGACGTCATAGATTCAGTGGAAACGTCTGATGACATACTTTGCGTAAAACATGCCAAACCACGAATAACGACACTTCAGCGAATTTCTTACGTGAGATGTGACTCGCTCACTGCATGGTATTCTTGTTATTAATGCATATTTTCACTATCCATGGGTAATTGTTACACACTGTATCCAGAAACACTATCTTCGCTTGAGAGTTAAACATAGTAGTTATTTGTGCTGATTTCCTATCCTGCTGTATTCTATCCTACAACATACCACACACACACACACACACACACACACACACACACACACTTTAAAGTCGCTTTTAAGATGCTTGGTTTTGATACTGTTTTATTCTCCTTTATTTAGCTGACATATATGGTAATTGACAACTGTACTCGTAGGAACACTTATACTAAAATATTTTTTGGAGGGTGGAGGGGGCGTGTCAAACCCTCATGATGCCTGCCTTAGATCCGTGCGTGGCTTTATAGCTGCTACCAAATTTTCCTTTTCTTGTATTTTGTGGAGTGAAATACGTGTAGATGCCGATTCTCTTTCATACTTTTCACATGGATGTTAAAGTTTCTGCATCTTCTTATCTTCTGCCGAACGAGAAAGCAACAGTTCATAATTTTATATGTAATCAACATTGCAGTTAATGTACTAACGGAGCCAAACAGAAGATATATCTCAACTGCCGGATATGGTGAAGTAACTAATTGGAGAGCTGCGTAATGTACAATACAAGTATCTATAATTGGGAAACCTCTGATGTGTGGCAGGAGGTACAGAGTCCAGCAGCAAATCAATCATGTCCATTCATATGTTTTGATTGTTCTAATAATCATCTGAACTTTCATCATTCGTAATAACGGACATTCAGAAAATTTCCTCATCATAGGCGCTAAAAATGAAGTAAACTTTTGCAAGCATGAAATGTTCCTTCACTTTGAGTGTATTGTTTTTAAAATACTGTATGTTGAATTTTATATTACAACACTACTTGCAGCCGACAAGCTGCCTTCAAACCGAAACCAGCTTGTAGTGAGACGAAACATAATAAAATTATTTAGTAACTAATAAAAGCAAAAACAGTGTATATTATTTAATTAAATAGAAAAAATCTAACCTCTCGAGAAACAACAAAGGAAGAATTTCATGACATGTTGAAGCAAGAATGCGGCATAAAAATGGAACATCGAAGACATGAAAAGAAAAACGAAAGTGGGAACGTTCTATAAGTTTTCAAACAGTGGTTCTGGAACCTCAGTTGAGGCACCTTGAAGTTTGCAAATGGAACAACTTTACATTATCCTGTTCGAATAAATATGCACTACCTGGCAATATTAGATTGCATACAGTATTTCGGCATAAATCTCCAGAGCAGAGATGTTCACGGATGTAGGGTGTGTGAGAAAATGCATTTCAGAATATAGGCTTCACGAATGAATTTATGTGCTCCGTTGTAGCAATCATTCGGCTCATTTTACGTGAGGTTGCCCTCAAGGATGTGAAACAAGACAGAAACATGTGTTTCAATCGCATTTACAGAGTAATACAAGTTACATATATTGTAACAGTTACAGTAAATATATTTGAAACGTTAACTGTTAGATTACATCCCTAGTTTAACACTACTTCCACACGTTACAGCATGCTGTCACACCTGTTAAAGGATGTAGTCACCACGTCATCCACACATTTGGAGACAACGCTGTACTCGTCCCTGCAGGTAGTTGCGAGTTCTTTCAAACATCTCTGGATCATTTGGTAAATCTCGACAAGACTTCACAGTTAGCTTTCCCAGGTCTTCATCTGTACCCTCATGCGTACTTCACTTTTGAGGAGGCCCCAGACAGAAAAATCGGAGGTCATGTGTCTCTGGCGGCCGATGTGCCGGCACGGATCCAAGAATCCAAAGTATTCAGCTTTGGCGATATTAGTGCGTTAGGTGTAGTCTTACATCAGCTGCAAAATGTTCCAGTACCCCATCACGTATGTATCACATTCGCCAACGTTGAGCAAGATAATATCTTGGAGCAAACCTACGAGACTACGCCATACAATGCAGCAAGTACTCTTCGCCCAATAAGACGATCACGTAGTAACCTTCATCTTATGTTCAATGATGTGTGTGTCTCTCCTAACAGTCCTCATGTGAGAATTTTGGCAAGTATTTACAATTTCGTTTTTGTAATTTGTAGACAGACAGGCCAAACAAACAGTGCACATCATGCGCATCGTGAGACGTACAGTACGCATGTGACATGAGGGGAACTCGGCTGTTATGTATATACATCTTAGCTTAGTTATCAAGGTTTCAGTCTATACTTCTTCACACATTCGTTTACAGAGATGTAAGTTGCACATGTTTCTCGTTGTTGCCACAGAGGGACAGGTGTCTATTGGTGCATTGCCAAGAACAATTAAGGATGTAATGTTGATGAATGTGTATTTAACAGTTACCTAGATAGTAAATTCTCCAGGATATTGGAGCAAGTCTGCATACACGGCTGTTACCATGTGGATCTGGAAATAACGCAAAATTTGGCTGATATTTGTAATAGACTGGAGATGTGTGGAATACAAAGCATCAAATCATAGCTTCTTTGCACAAAGTGACCACCAAGGAAATAGCATGTGACTGTGAACAACGATAAGACAGTTGGAATAGACGGTTTATCGTGGAGACCCAGAATTGTAAACACCATACTATCAATTTTACAAAATGTCCCTGATACATATATTTGAGAAAATTCTACATCTTACTCGTCTAATAAACGTCCTACTACCATACTGGTTGGTCTGACTTATGACTACAGAATGGTTATTGTATTTTACCAAGTGCAAGTCTGTGTAATGTATTAAGTGGGGAGCTGACAACGTAAATTGTACTAGTGCATGCTAAAGCATTCGCAGTAAATGACTGCCGCAGTTAAATGGGTATTTATAAACTATGTGACTTAATATGGACTCGTTGGATACTTTTTCCTAATGGTAAGTTAGTCTGTGTGCAGTTGTCGATATAGTTAGAGATTGTAGTGCCTCTGCATTATTTTTATGATGTATTAAAAGTATTTATACTGCTTACATCTTAAAACTATTTGGAGTAAAACAGTTACAAGTGCAAAAACTTTTTATTTACTGTACTATATTTAGAAGATTTTGTTTACAATGCCTATGATGTACATAGTACAATACATGCTCGTTATTAAACAAGAATATGTGAGTAATTAAAATAAAATTAATATAAGAAGGTGAAAAACTATAGATAAACAGAAAATAAAATTAAAATATCAAAATGAAAATGTTTTGTTATGGTTCTAATAAATATGAAAGATTATTCGTAGACACTTTCTACAATCGCATCATAGTCATTGTCTCCAGAATCATAGTAATTTCCTTCTGTGGCGGTTCTTGAAGAATTTCCTTCCTAGGCAGCACTTGTGCTGCTGTACCATTCTGTTTTGCTTTTTTCAGTCTTTTTCGCACCCTTCTCTGATAATATCCTCTGCTTTCTCCATTTCCTCTCATTACACCCATGGTACCTGCTGTCTTCGATGAGATGTATTGTTATGGAATTCGTGATGAAGTAGAGAGATATAGTTCATCATTTCCTGAAGATTTTTCCATTCCTCAAATTTTATTTCAAACTCATCTTGATGCAAATACTGCACATCAACATGGTATTCCGCTGTTGTATTTTGCTTCTTTCTGTGTCTTTAGCAACATTATCCTTTGCTATGCACCCAGGGCTTTAATTGAAAGAATGTTTTTTGTTTTCATTTCCACTGCGGGAAGCTTTCTGCTGGTCTGTTTTAGTCCTTACATCCAGACCAGAGGAACAAATACATGTCTGAAGTGTTTCTTTGCCGCTTCAGAGAGCCAAAAATGTTTATCACATTCCAAGGACCTTATGATATATTCTGTAAATATGCTGATTTTGGTCCAAGATGTACGAGCAGTATTTCAAAAACGACCTATTTAAACATGTATTAAATACTACTATAACTGCTCTTAAAAACAAAGAATTGCTGAACTTCCAAAAAATGCATATCCGAATCTTCATTAAACACGTCAACGATTCTCCTCCTGTCTGCCATTCCACTTGTAATACTTGTATAGTAAGTGCAGTCCAGGAATTCGCTTGGAGGGTAAACTTCATCATCACATAGTGCGGCACTAAGCATGAATTCGCGTGTTCTTCTTCTACTAGTAAGAGATCCACAATTTAGCTTTCCAAATGTGTATTTAGGTCATGTTGTTGTGAAATGTCTCTTATAGCGTTTCTACTCTTAGCACTTCAAATGTCAACAAGCAGCAGTCACAATACGCTCTGCTATACTAGGTGCCAGTCACTTCAGTATGGTTTAAACTATTAGCATGTTACAGAATAGTTGCTGCGTTGCGTTTAACAGTGTTCTGCAATTTATCCACTCAAGCAATAAAAACACACAAAATTTGTCTTGTTTACAGTCAAACCTTTGACAATCAACAGCAAGAAAAGATTGTCTACTATGCTCTGTCTGCAAGAACAATATAAATGTCATAATAAAGGTATAAAAACGTATTTTTTCTCCTCAATCCAGAACATCGTTCTTCACAATACCAAAAAGTATAGATACCGACAAATGAGGATAACTAAATTTCTTCAGCAGGTCGTACGAAAAATTAACAATATATTGAAGAGATTTAACCATTACCTATTTCAGAAATGTGTTATGTGTATGCATATGCAGAAGAAAACCGGAAATGAAAGAGATGGGAGAAAAAATAAACAAGTATTTTGGCTAAAACAATTGGAAGAAAGGATGAATATAACGTGCTATTGGAAAATGAACTATCTATTTCATATGTATAGACAAGAACTGCAAACGGCTTTAAAAACATTGTACTGGAAATACTTGATATGGCATAGAGGGCTATAAGAGAACAATATTGGCTGCAAATACAAATGCAAAGTGGCCCTCTGTTGAAGCACTCACAACAAATGGATCAAAATACGTTTACTATTACCGAGGATACACGAAAATCGTTTTTATAATCCTTCATACCCATAGAAATCTGCTTAAGATGTAACTGTATCTAAATATATTCGTCTCAACATTTTGCATCTAGTAATTGATATAAATGCCATTTAAAATGTTTAGGTTTTATTGGAATATCTGTATTTAAAGATAATCCGTCTGCTAAAGTGCTAAACATAAAGTATTATACCCACGTTCCACTAGAATAGAGTTGGAAGAGTTGCCATATTATATCAATGAGTATGTAAAATGCTGTTACAATATCACTATGCAGGAAATAAAAGAAAAAAAATTTAAATTCCCAGTTATTTTCAGGTAGAAGAACGGTTGTGAAAGGGGTACACAGTCGCATCCTCCAGCACTGTGCAGATTCCAGGACCGGGGAGGCAGGCTCCAATCGTCGCACTGAAAGAGGACGTTGTTAGCCTAGTATTGGGTCATTACAACGATGTCTTTGGTATCTGTTTTAGCAGAACTAAGAGGAACTTTTGAGAACTAATACTGGCAAATTTACATTTTTTACTGTAGCACCAAGATTTAACTACTGTCGCCGCCAATGTACCCTTCGACAGCAGCTTACAACGGTAGTGCCAAAAAACAAGCCATATGGGTTTTGTACTATAATAGACTAAGTCTTTAAGTATTAAACAAATGATAAAGACAAATTTTGGTTTCCTTAAAGTGAAATTTTATTCTGGTGCAAACATCGGATTTTCGTTTGTAATCACAAATCGAACTTTCGTCCTTGTGGAACTTTGTCACTAGTAGTACACCTATGGATATGGAATGTCTTTTACAGAAGAAGACTCCACATTGATTTAAGTTTTTACAAAGCTGGCATATCGTATTTACTGTTTTTCGCAGTTATGTTTGCGTATTACGAAAATATTTGGTTTAAGTGATATACCACATTAGACAGCGCTCCAAATTGCGTTATTTTTAGTATGACTTGTTACACCAAAGCGTTGAAAATTAATGACGCCATAGGATAAATATGTTACAGATCTTGGTATTATTTACTAGTTGATTATAAATAGTAAGGGAGATGTAAACTGTAACCGTTACACAAGAAACTTAGCACCAGAATTACAATCGATGATTTCACAGCATTCCTTGAAAGTTAATTTTTCTACCACTGGTGGAACATAACAAAATTATGCATAAGATCAAAAATATTGAAAAAGTTGTATTAGCCAGTTATTAACGTCAATTATATTTTTGTTACGTAGAATATGATGCATATCGTCTCCCACTCTTAAAATCGTGCCTGGTGAGTTGATGGAAGTTTGTTTATATACCAGTAGTGGAACACAACGTCAAGTAGGGGAAAGATAGAAATGAAAATATCTATGTGTATTTTGCTAAATAACATACACAATTTAGACGTGGTGTATGGTTTGGGGTATAGCTGTGAAGAAGGGGAGGAGTAGGGGGGGGGGGATATGTGGCTTAGGAGAGAGGGGGACATGATGATGTCATGTTTTTCCCCCTACCCATGTAAGTATTGTTTATAAAGCTGTTGATAATGTCACTTTTGCTACAGGATCTGTCGTTACGAAGAATGAATTGAAGCTGAGAGACATTGGTTCTTTCGCTGCATTGGATAGACCATGCGTTTTCGTAGGAGGACTACTAAATTTTAGTAGTAAGAAGGCCGATGCTTTTCACGTGTTAGCGGTTGGCTCATTGTTGGCATTGTACGGAGAGCGTTTAAACGATCGTGACGTAATTACACTACTGGCCATTAAAATTGTTACACCAAGAAGAAATGCAGATGATAAACGGGTATTCATTGGACATATAGATTATACTAGAACTGACATGTGATTACATTTTCACCCAATTTGGGTGCATAGATCCTGAGAAATAAGTACCAGAACAACCATCTCTGGCCGTAATAACGGCCTTGATACGCCTGGGCATTGAGTCAAACAGAGCTTGAATGGCGTGTACAGGTACAGCTGCTCATGCAGCTTCAACACGATACCACAGTTCCTCGAGAATAGTGACTGGCTTATTGTGACGAGCCAGTTGCTCGGCCACCATTGACCAGACGTTTTCAATTGGTGAGAGATCTGGAGAATGTGCTGGCCAGGGAAGCAATCGAACATTTTCTGTATCCAGAAAGGCCCGTACAGGACCTTCTACATGCGGCCGTGCATTATCCTGCTGAAATGAAGGGTTTCGTAGGGGTCGAATTAAGGGTAGAGCCACGGGTCGTAACACATCTGAAATGTAACGTCCACTGTTCAAAGTGCTGATGATGCGAACAAGAGGTGACCAATGGCACCCCATACCATCACGCCGGGCGATACGCCAGTATGGCGATGACAAATACACGCTTCCAATGTGCGATCACCGCTATGTCGCCAAACACGGATGCGACTATCATGATGCTGTAAACAGAACCTGTCTGTGATGCAGCGTCAAGGGTAACCACAGCCACGGCCTCAGTGCTGATAGTCCATGCTGCTGCAAACGTCGTCGAACTGTTCGTGCAGATGGTTGTTGTCTTGCAAACGTCCCCATCTGTTGACTGAGGGATCGAGACGTGGCTGCACGATCCGTTACAGTCTTGCGGCTAAGACGCCTGTCATCTCGACTGCTAGTGATACGAGGCCGTTGGGATCCAGCGCGGCGTTCCGTATTACCCTCCTGAACCCACCGATTCCATATTCTGCTAACAGTCATTGGATCTCGACCAACGCGAGCAGCAATGTCGCGATACTATAAACCGCAATCGCGATAGGCCAGACGAAAACGTGATGGTACACATTTCTCCTCCTTACACGAAGCATCATATCAACGTTTCACCACGCAACGCCGGTCTACTGCTGTTTGTGTGTGAGAAATCGGTTGGAAACTTTCCTCATGTCAGCACGTTGTAGGCGCCAACCTTGTGTGAATGCTCTGAAAAGCTAATCATTTACATATCACAGCATATTCTTCCTGTCGGTTAAATTTCGCGTCTGTAGCACGTGATCTTCGTGGTGTAGCAATTTTAATGGCCAGTAGTGTACTTATCGTACTTCTAATGTCTTCGAAGTTTTCAATAGAGATCTCGGTACATGTTATTTTAATGTGATTAAGCCTTTTTTTGTGAGAACAGGTAGTCGTCATAAAGCTGGCGCTGATGAGACAGTTTTTGTCTGGTGTAAGGGGCATGCTAGATGTGAAACTGTAAATTTTGTTGGTGATTTTATTGTATATTTTCAGTAATAAAGTGTGATCTTGAAAAAAAAAAACTACACATTGATCCTGCTAGAAGTCGAGAAGCGATTCTTGCTGTTTCAGCTCTCAAGGGCACCCTGGGATGTTCTCTGCATGAAGACCCCCGTGCATTTCCGTGAGTGGCAGCTCAAAGTTCGCGTCACAGCTCAGTTTGGGTCCAGATACACTACTGCACTCTTACTTTCACTCACTGAAGGTGTATGTATAATATTCCCGCAGCCGTTATATTGGGTAACAAACAGTAATTTACTGTACAACGATCGGCGTTGTCGAGACATGACGTCACTATTGTTTCAAGATTTCTCGTTTGTTATTTTTAATTAACCAGAAATTGGCACAGCTTTTTGTTTAAAGTCAGTCTTTAAAGAAACAATTATGTGAAACAAGCTGAGCATTTTTTTTTTACAGTTTTTGTAAATACTAACTCAACAGCAATGGATCCAATAGTTTCGTTCGGCTTAACATAACCTTTGCCCGACCACCCAAGTGAAGCAACGCCGGGCCCCGTTGGTACTGGGACGTGTTTCCGCCTCGGAACACCAGGCGCCTTTGGCACAGGGACACGTTTTCAGTAGCCGAAGTGGCGCCCAACTGAAAGACTTCCACCACGCTGTTGAACCATAAGACATTATTATTATTATTACTATTATTATTATTATTAAGTTTGCCGAACTTCCTGGTGTTCCGTCATCTCAGAATCTTGTGAAGGTCGCAAAAAATCGGCTCTGTCGATGCCGAGCGTTACGTGACTGCAGCGGAAGATCGGTACGTGTCCCACTGTGAGAGGCAGAGATGTGCTCAGGCGCGTCCAAGATGGCAGCACATTCGAAATGCTCAGAAAAAAACATACACGAGATTTTTTGAGTCATCACTCCTGTCAAGGCGAGTAATGTCTGGAGAGGGGAGTAATGTCCGGATCGGTGGATTGGGAGGAATGGCCCAACAGCCTGGCCACCCTGCTCTCCCGACATTACGCCCAATGACTTTTTTTTTCTGGGGCTATATCAAGGACGGAGTCTGCGTTACAACAGTTGCTGTCGTCGAAAAACTGAAGGCTAGTATACTAGCTGGTGTGGGTTCTGTGACAGAGGACATGTTACGAAACACCTGGCGGGAAATGGAATACCGCCTCGACATTCTCCGAGCTACCAAGGGAGCACACGTGGAGGTTTACTAACGTAAGTGGTCTTAAAAAAAAAAAACAGATGTCCTATTATCCTGTCCCTTCTCCTTAGCAGTGTTTTTCACATATTCCTTTCCTCTTAGATTCTGCGTAGAACCTCCTCATTCTTTACCTTATCAGTCCACCTAATTTTCAACATTCGTCTGTAGCACCACATCTCAAATGCGTCTATACTCTTCTGTTCCGGTTTTCCCCCAGTCCATGTTTCAATACCATACAATGCTGTGCTCCAAACGCACATTCTCAGAAATTTCTTCCTCCAATTAAGGCCATGTTTGATAGTAGCAGACTTGTCTTGGCCAGGAATACCCTTTTTGCCGGTGCTAGTCTGCTCTTGATGTCCTCCTTGCTCCGTCCGTCATTGGTTATTTTGCTGCCTGCGCAGCAGAATTGCTTCACTTCATCTCCTTCGTGATCACCAGTCCTGATGTTACGTTTCTCGTTCTTCTCTTTTCTGCTGCTTCTCATGAAAGTCTTTCTTTGATATACTCTCACTCCATGTTCTGTGCTCATTAGACTGTTCATCCCCTTCACAAGCTTCTGTAATTCTTCTTCATTGTCACTGAGGGTAGCAATGTCATTATCGAATCTTGTCAATGACATACTTTCACCTTGAATTTTAATTCCACTCCTGAATCTTTCTTTTAATTCCGACATTGCTTATTTGATGTAGAGATAAAACAGTAGGGGCGAAAGACTATATCGCTGTCTTACATACTTATTAATCCTGCACTTCTTTCTTGGTCTTCCACTCTTATTGTTCTCTCTTGGCTCGTGTGCAGTCTCGTGTTGCATATTTCCCGTCTCTCCCTACAGCTTACCCCCACTTCTCACAGAATGTCGAACATCTTTGCCGATTTTTCATAGTCGAACGCTGTTTCCATGTCGACGAATCCTGTGAACGGGTGCTGATTTTGCCTCAGTCTTGCTTCCTTTATCAAGCGCAACGCCAGAATTGTCTTTCTCGTGCCTTTACCTTTCCTAAAGCCGAAATGATCACCACCTAACGCATCCTCAACGAGGTGATAACGTGAGACTAAACATGACTGTATTCGTCGGAGACGGCGGCTCAAAAGCAGTCAATCGTCAGGACACTCCAAGCTGAACTGAAACCAGCCAAAGTGGTTACCCTGGACACGCCGTGACCGTTGGCTCAGAAGTTCAGAAAGTGAATGCTGAATAGTATAGGGCATTCTATTTGCACAAGTCAGCGATGAAAAAAAAAAAAAAAAAAAAAAAAAAAAGAAAATAAAAGAAAAGAAAAGAAAAAAGAAACAGCCATAACACTGTCCATCGTGAGAAAGTCGCCTGCCACACAGGCCACATGGGACTTCAAAGATGCCGCGCGGGATTAGCCAAGCGGTCTAAGGCGCTGCAGTCATGGACTGTGCGGTTGCACCCGGCGGAGGTTCGAGTCCTCCCTCGGGCATGGTTGTGTGTGTCTGTCCTTAGGATAATTTACGTTAAGTAGTGAGTGAGCTTAGGAACTGATGGCCTTAGCAGTTAAGTCCCATAAGATTTCACACACATTTGAACATTTTTTTGACTTCAAAGATCTTGTTACCTGGGGGAGAAAAACATAGTGTTGACAGTTCGCTGCCCGTACTGTCCTCGTTTATATCGTCTGCAAGTTCCCTATTATCACATAAAAATACGTGGACAAAAAGTTTCATCGCCTCAAAAAGCTGTCGGACCTTTCCTAACCCATGACTTTGAGGTACCAACATGAGCGTAGTGAGAAATGCCAACGGAGTCGTTTCGAACCGACGCAAAAGTAACTCAATTTTATAGGCGAATATTCTTAGAACAAACACAACAACTGCCACCCGTAATATTTTGCTTTGATTCTGTTTGCAAATACTTAAAACGTGACTCTGGTAAGAGTTATAATTTTAGAGCACACAGCAGTTGTAAACGGGCAGAGAACAATAATCATGGTTTGATATATAAATGTACATCTTTATAAAAACAATACAATCGTAACTAAAATTTTCTTCTGGTGCAAGTACAGGCCGCTGCAATCAACAAACATCCCAAAAAATTGGAGACTCCCATAAAAACCTGCAAAAGGTAAAGAAAATAAATGTTACTGCACATGTAGAAGACATGAAGAGCAACAAAATAAGGTGCATGTAACTCATCAGAGAATAAGTAAGTGCTATAGACAAAACTGCATTTGTCTCGAATAAATCTGGACCACACTTTTAATTTACGTAGACAAGATAACAAAGCAGTAAATACGTTAATATGAAGAATTAATACGAGGGTTGTTCGGAAAGTTAGGAACGATAGGTCGCGAAACGGAAAATACAGTGAAACTCAAAACTTGTTTATTTGCTTCAGTTAGCCACACCTTCCAGCTACTTCTTTACACAGTCGTTATCACTTTTCAATTCCCTCGTTATAGAAGACAGCCACCAGTGTTTTTCGACAATTTTCTACTCTGGACTGCCGCTCGTTGTCTGTGTCAAAATATCGTCTTCATAGCCAGCGGTTCATTTGAGCAGGGATGAATCTCGGGGGTAGCCAATTACGGGCTGTATTGTGGGTGATCAAACACTTCCCATCGAAAACCCTGCAGGAGCATCTCCATTTCCCCTGCAGAGTGCGGCCGAGAACTGTTGTGTAGAAAGAACCGCATGACCGTTATGTTTTGTGGATTGCATAGCTTCAGGCGAAATCTTTCGCCAGATCCTAATACTTGGTGGAAGATGCTAATTTCTAGCCATCTTTATGTTCTCACTGTGAGCTCAGAACTGAAAAGAGCGACATGATGCGATCGACGGGCGTACTAGACACTGTGCCCAACGCATCTGTGCAAAGCTTCATCAGATTTTTACTGTATTTTCCATTTTGCGACCGATCGTTCCTTACTTTCCGAATAACTCTCGTACTTATATGATTGATATGCAACTGGTATTTTTTAACATTAGAGACAGAAAATCATATATACTCGTAAATGTTTGATTTTGTAATTTTGACGACAAAATAAATCCACATAAGAAAGACCGATTTTTCTTTTTGGTTTTTAAATCTAATCTATTTTACACATGTAGAAACACATATTTACCAACATAGTCCATACAGAAAAAAATGTGAACATACACGTTGTAAAACAGAAATTAGAGAGTATAGGAGAGAATATCCCTTACATACCCGAACACAGAAACGACGGGAGAGTGTAGAAGGATGTTTCTATGCTAAGGAATGGCTATTTATTCTTTGTGATTCAAATTCACCTCCTGCATCCTCTTACCAAGTTCCTTTTATACGTACTTCTCAATCGAAAATTTAGGATAATCGGTACGCTTGCGACAGCATTCGCTTCCTTTTAAAACGCCTTCGATACAAGCAGAATTCTAACGCGGCCCATACCTCGGGTTCTGTTGGTAACAGAAACGTAGGGTCTAGTGTTTTAGATGGCCGTTGGGCCTGGGGGCCATTTGTATAGCCAACAGAAGGATTGCCTTAGTGTCACTGCCCTACAGTACAAGATCAAAGTATGGATATTACGCTGTTTCTCCTGCTTAGGCAAATGGAGCAAATAGGTTGACCCATTTTGCATTTGATGTGGTATACAAAAGATCTTAGAGGGTTTATGGAGGCATCGTTATTAGTTCACGAGCTATTCCTTAGAGAACCTGAAAAAAAGTTTCTTTTTACGGTATTTTCCTGCCAAAACCGAGCCGGGGGTTCCAAGACCGTTACGCACAGAAAACGGCTGAAATGTCTGCGGTATGTTTCTACGATACCGATCTCGATCAGCCTTGAAGAATTTCTTGGTATCTTTATCCGTCTCCGAGATACAGAGGTAGGGAGTTACCTTACTTCCATGGGAACAATACGCACGTAAAATGCGGTATGACACGAAATATAAAGAGAAGGAGGAAGTGCAAGTGGGTGAGAGCCAATGATAATGACAGACAGACTCTATGAGAAAGGCAACGAGGAAGATAGAGATACTGACAGTGAGAAGGTACAGCAGCAGTGGGAGGAAATGAACGAGATAATAGCAGTAAGAGAGAGCAACAACGAGATAGTGACAGTGAGTGGGGACAGTAGTAGTAGGACAGAACGAAAAAGACTGTGGCTGTGAGACCGGAGGCAGTGACAGAGAGACACAAAGAGATAATGATAATAAGTTGGGCTGAATGTGCAATGAAAACAGGCAAGTGGAAGTAGATGGATATGAGTGACTTAAAGTGTTGAAGTAGTGGGTGGGTGCGAGTTACAGTTACGGGAGCTCATGGGAGTGTAAGGTGAACTGCATGTTAAAACGAGCGCGAATGTGTTCCCATGCCAAAATATTTAAGAAATTCTTTAAAGGTGCTATGGAAGGTACACTATGGGCCATTAAAACTGCTGCACCAAGAAGAAATGCAGATGATAAATGAGTATTTATTGGACAAATATATTATACTAGAACTGACAGCCGGCCGGAGTGGCCGTGCGGTTCTGGGCGCTACAGTCTGGAACCGCAAGATCGCTACGGTCGCAGGTTCGAATCCTGCCTCGGCCATGGATGTGTGTGATGTCCTCAGGTTAGTTAGGTTAAAGTAGTTATAAGTTCTATGGGACTGATGACGACAGCAGTTAAGTGACATAGCGCTCAGGCCATTTGAACTGACATGTGATCACATTTTCACACAATTTGGGTGCATGGATCCGGAGAAATCAGTACCCAGAACAACCACCTCTGGCCGTAAGAACGGCCCTGATATGCCTGGGCATTGAGTCAAACAGAGCTTGGATGGCGTGTACAGGTACAGTTGGTAGGGTTTCGCAAGGATCGAATGAAGAGTAGAGCCACGGGTAGTAACACACTGAAATGTAACATCCACTGTTCAAAGTGCCTTCAATGCGAACATGAGGTGACCGAGACATGTAACCAATGGCACCGCATACCATCAGGCCGTGTGATACGCCAGTATGGCAATGACAAATACACGCTTCCAATGTGTGTTCACCGCGATGTCGCCAAAACGGATGCGACCATCATGATGCTGTAAACAAAACCTGGATTCATCAAAAACAAATGACATTTTGCCATTCGTGCACCCAGGTTCATTGTTGAGTACACCATCACAGGCGCTCCTGTCTGTGATGCAGCGTCCAGGGTAACCACAGCCATGGTCTCCGAGCTGATAGTCCATGCTGCTGCAAACATCGTCGAACTGTTCGTGCAGATGGTTGTTGTCTTGCAAACGTCCCCATCTGTTGACTCAGGGATCGAGACGTGGCTGCACGCTCCGTTACAGCCATGCGGATAAGATGCCTGTCATCTCGATTGCTAGTGATACAAGGCCGTTGGGATCCAGCACGGCGTTCCGTATTACCCTCCAGAACCCACCGATTCCATATGCTGCTAACAGTCATTGGATCTCGACCACGATACGATAAACCGCAATCGCGATAGGCTACAATCCGACCTTTATCAAAGTCGGAAACGTGATGGTACGCATTTCTGCTCCTTACACGAGGCATCACAACAACGTTTCACCAGGCGACGCCGGTCAACTGCTGTTTGTGTATGAGAAATTGATTTGAAACTTTCCTGATGTCAGCAAGTTGTAGATGTCACCACTGGCACCAACCTTGTGTGAATGCTCTGAAAAGCTAATCATTTGCATATCACAGCATCTTCTTCCTGTCGGTTAAATTTCGCGTCTATAGCACGTCATCTTCGTGGTGTAGCAATTTTAATGGCCAGTAGTGTCGAATGAGGCGCTGGTTCGCCACTATTCGGTCGGAGTGTTTTAAACAGAAACATATTCACTTTTTCTGTGCTCCAATACGACCATTTTCTCGCTGGTGATATAAATGTCCCATTATATCCAGTTGACTTACCTCTGTTGAACGATTTTCTTTCATAAAGTCCCTGTCATTTCGGCGTTAGTGTCTTGTTACCTCAGGAATTTCCCATTGTACATGCTCATCTGAAAGTAGCAATGACTGTGATGGAGGATGTACAATCATGACAGAAGTCTTTGCTATAAGGACCTTTCACAGGTGGACTATAGAAGGACTTAATGTTATGTAACTTTCATAATAGTTGTTCCCTAGCGCGTTCATCTGGTTTAGTTTTAGCAGCCTAAGTGTCTATTAGCATTACCGTCTGAATTAAGTGATGGTCGAGGATAACATGAGCCTTACTAATTTATCGTTTGCCAAATTAGAATACCACTGCCAAAATAAAGTGTAACAGAGACTACACTCAGGTGCTTCACTAATTAAAATCTTAAAGTGGAATGAATTGCACAGTTACCAGGTAAAGTTTGAATTCTTGATTGCTTACATGTGTTGTTTGTGTTGGAAAATCAAACTGCCGTGTTACATTATAAGCGAAACATGTCTTGCCACCACATGGTACCGAAAGAGGTTGCGCTTTGGTAACACACTGGACTCGCTTTCTGGAGGACTTTTGGCAGACGCTGGCATGGTTCCTTTGAACTCGGCCAACTTTTTTCCCTAGCGTTCCTTCATATAAGCTTGAATTCCACTCATGGAGACCTTGTCACATGCTTCAGAGTACGAGAAGCAGTGGTGTGTACTCATTGCACAATGAAGCGGGCATTTTCTGGTGACCACAGTTCTCAGAGTGCATCTCATGACAGAACTACACTGAAAATTAATAGAAACTACGTGTTCCTGTTGTCTGTCACGTTTTTCAGCCTCTCTTTTCCTCATTTGCAGATGTATAATTTGTTAGGCTAAATACGAATACCGCTTTTTGCAAGTGTACTGAATGTCTTATTACGACGAAACGCCTTTCGTTTATTCTAAAGCATCTTCAGTGGTCACTATAAGAATATAATTTTTTTCTCTGACAATTTCGTTTGCTAGGATCATGAACATTTCGCATGGTTGAACTTACTACATTAAACAGTATTACTTCTTATCGTTACTCACGGCTTCTTTGTTCTTTACGCCATTCTTCGTATTGTTCCACGTATGTGTGTTAGATTGCAGCAAGCAGCACTTACACTAACACTAAACATATTCACGTTTTTCGTGTTGTGAAGAACTACTGTCGTTTTCCGATTATGGAATGCGTTGGGTTTTTGTTTGTTTTTGTAGTAGTGGGAGCATTTGCTATTGCCCTCTGTCTGTCTGTGTGTGTGTGTGTGTGTGTGTGTGTGTGTGTGTGTGTGTGTGTGCGTTTCTGCAAAGGGAGCTAACATGTCTTAATTACTATGTGTGTGCGGTACAATGATGGCTGATCTAGCCTGGAGATATTATCTAGTTTGTGATATTATTTTGTGGTGTCTCAGGGCCCTGTTCTTTCTGTGCAATATGTTCTATTAGTTTAATCAACGTCCGGTTGCTGATGTTTTCCTGGCCTTTTATTATGTATTTAGTCTCTATCATTGCTTTTCGAATTTGGAAGTTCTCCTGTATGTTTAGACGTTTTTTGCTACTGAATCAGAGTAGTTTCATGTCCATTTCTATTGTGGCAGGGTGATGGTTTTCTTGATTGAGGTGTTCTACAAATGTTGACCGACTGACGCCATATTTCCATGCTCTTTTGTGTTATTTACACCGTATTTCGAAAGTTCTGCCTGTCTGCTCTAAGTATAGAGCATCGAGCTGCTACACTGGAATTGTGGGATGCCAAATTTTTGGTACACGTCAATGTGATCTACCTTTCTTAGATATTTCTGTACACAGTTAGTACTTTGTTATGCTGTTTTTCTTCCTTGTTTTTCTTCCTTTCTTAGATATTCCTGTACAGAGTCATTACTTTGTTAAGCTGTTTTTCTTCTTTGTTTTTTGAGCGGGTTCCCAATTCTGTGTGTGAGTGTGCACCAGGTTGTCTGTGTTGTGCTCTTGTTGTCTAGTGGTAACGATGTCTGTGTGTGTATTTGTGATGGGTGTTATGGGTCTCTAAATTTGTGTAGTGTTTCGTTTTTTTACTTTTATGTTCTTCTGGGTTGATTTCTGTTACTAGCGATTCTTGGTATTGGTTATTTTTTGCTATCTCAATAATTATGTTTAACTCCTTACTATTATTATGTTTACTCTGTGGAGCATATATCTGAGGGCAGATTCTTTTCGATCCTGTGGGCAGTTAGATGACAGATGTAATATCATATCTGTTGTGGTGTTTTTCCTGTAAATGACTATGAGTCTTGCTTAATTTACTTTGTGATGGATATGTCTAGGAAGTTTATTTGGACTGCTTGTTCTGCCTGAAAGGTGAACTTTATGCTTTTGTGTCATGTGTTTATCTCTGACTGTCGATATTCTATTTAATTTTCTGGTTCATCTACCAAGTACAAGATGCAATCCACGTCGCTCCACCAATGCAGTGTACTGTATTTTCATGCTGCTGTTTTCTGGACAATTTTATCTTCCATTTTGTTCATGAAGATATTTTCTCACTTCTCATAAACTTGGGGATCCCATGGGCAATCCTTCTTGAAGTTAAAATCCTTTTTTGAATTTAAAGTAATTTTGCTCAGTAATGGTGTGCAAGAGTGTGTTTATCTCTGTTGTGTGTTATTGTAAGTATCTAGGTCATGTTCTGTTATCTTGATTGTTTCTTTTAACAGGATTGTAGAACACTCGTTTTTTAATTCAGAGATGGTCTGCTAGATTTGTTACCGGTGGGTTTGAACAACAATGGAAATTTCTGGAAGAAATAAGACGTTCTTTACGATAAATATTATTGAGAAAATTTAGAGAACCTGTATTTGAAGCTGATTGCCAAACGATTCTACTGCCGCCAACAAACATTGTGTGTAGGGACCACG
Organism: Schistocerca piceifrons; assembly: GCF_021461385.2. Lineage (NCBI taxonomy): Eukaryota > Metazoa > Arthropoda > Insecta > Orthoptera > Acrididae > Schistocerca > Schistocerca piceifrons. Next base: position 164,445,580 of record NC_060146.1, on the reverse strand, counting down.
AAGATAAGTTACGAGAAATCAGGGCTCATACGGAGGCATACAGACAGCCGTTTTCCCTCGCTCTATTTGCGAGTGGTACCGGAAAGGAAATGACGAGAAACGGTGTAGGGTACTCTCCACCAAGCACCGTACGGTGGGTTGCAGATTATCTACGTTTATTAGTTCTTTGTTTTTCATTGTTCTGTCAGCTTTCCTTTTATGTTGCTTTGTGAGAATGTTTAGCACATTGAAACGTCACAGGTTTACGCTTCATTTAAGTAAATAATTTCTACATGTTTAATAATTCATTTTATTTTACGCCGAGAGGGTCATTTTAGTGTTTTGTCTAGCTAATTAACTTCTGGATTCAAGAATGCTTCCGTGTATATTTTTTTCTTCTGTTAGTGTCACACTTCCTCTCTCATTCTTTGATCCCGTGATGTATGTGGATGGATAAACGTAATTATGCATGGAATATATAATAATCTGGGTTAGTCAAAGATGGTAGCAGTAGGGTAGTTTAGCACCAAGATAACAACGTGAGCAGATTCGGCAGAGAGTTCGTGATTCCAAAGATAGTGGGGATGAGCAGGGCAGAGTTTGTGGGGTTGGTTCTCACTGAGGTCCTACCCCGCACCACCAGTTTGTTTGAACGGTTGACGGTTGGTCCTGGAACGCGCCATGTTAGGACGCTATGGGACCATCGATTGAACGAGACGGACGCAGGGGTGCGGCGCTCGTCATGGATGGTGAGAAAAGTTATTCATAATGTAGGTTTTTTGGGGTAACAGTGATTATGAAACATGTTTGGGTGTGAATTAATACCGAGAAACGTTCAGCGAAATTTTATTTGTAGAAATTTTTCAGATTAATGTGTTTCAACTAGCAGATTTGGGCGCGAGGTGATTGAGGGCATGAACCAACGGTTCTTGTTCTTAGGTCAATAGCGGATAGGTTCATTAATGTTTCATTTGTTGCATAGTTTAGTTCTGGGTACAAGCAACATAAAGTTTTCATGATTCAACGGTTTATTTTACTTGTTTCTTTGTTGTCGAACTTGGCCACGTGTTGCCATCATTCATGACGGTAGTCAATGGATTTGCCTTTCGTTAATTATAGCATGAATAATGTGGAGTCATGAAGCCTGAGCTGGTTTGCTCACGTTGCATTGCGGTTGCATAATACGCGGTTTCAACATGAACTTATCCGCATGGTACTGCATGTGTAGTAACACAAGTAATGTTTGAAAGAGTGAAAGGTAATATCCTTACCTACTCTGCGCGTTAAATAGGTGTGACAGTAACTAAATGGTGTTAAGAGGCAACCATTCAGTAACATTCATTTTTACCCATTTTAATCATTAGTAAATGTAACTGGCGACGAAGTATTGTCTATGTTTCCGATATGATGAGATGCAAAGTGATTGCTTCATGAAGGTTTTGTCATCGAGAGTGGTCGTTTTCTTAAATATAGTAGATTTCATGTATGTTTTGTCACAGAGGGTAATAGTTTTCTTAAATATTATCGAAATAAATCAGAATGATAATTGAAATTCTCTCTTAGCGTTATTCAGTATCTTTCATCCATACCACCGGGATAATGACTATATTCTATGAATTTTCAATCCAGGCATATCCATTGTATGCATTATGCACTTTATGCAACTAACTGAATTCATAGTATCAAAAAAAAAAAAAAAAGGTCTTACAGTCCCTAATGTGCACTTATTGTTCCATGGCCATTCACCGATGTTGCTTTATCCGTTGCTTCATTTTTAAATTAGAATACTATCTTTTCTAGCGGGTTTGATTACCCACATCTCAATTTATCCGGCCTAAATGAAAGAATTAGACACATAGCGGTAGAAATGGGAACCATGGAGCACTGTGTCCGCTTATATTAAATGGAGATACTTCTTACATGAAAAATAATCAGCATAACAAACAAGCAGTAGACTTTCAACATGTCTGGCGAGGATGTAGGTGGGTGTCTCTCTGTAATTTATGATGAGTCTCTTGGGAGTATATGCTTTGTGAAGCTTTGGCTGAAACCTGATACCCCAAAACTCCAGAGCCAACTAGGAGAGCTGACTGACTAATAGAGAATGATTCATTCCCATGGTCTCGGAAACGATATATTACAACACTATTTCTAACATCATTATTGTAATGTTTTATTTGCAAAAGAACTCACCATCACTAATTCAGTGCACATAAAACAATGTGACTGCGGTTATAGGCAACAGCCACAGAGGTCGATACGGAAGCGCCTGTAACACAACAGAAGTACATGTTTTCTCAGTACAAGGTACTGAAGCACCTGTAACAATAAGATTCACAACAGAAGTACAAGGTACATATTATTTCATACTATGTATCCTGCCTGGAACCCTGAAAAAGGAAAGCAAAGGTGTGAAACAGACTGCTCACAAAATCAGTGAATAGGTAGCCAGAGGTAATTTTACAAGTGGTTGTTTGCTGTTTGACTTAACAATGGGTGCTGTAGAATAAATCAACCTCTTTATCTTTAACATCCCACTTTTTTATGGAAGTGATTTCTGTCTTTAATCCAAGGGACAATCAAGTTCATCAGCGGCAAAATTAAAGGGCCAAAACATATACAGGCGTTTGTTTAGAATAACTAAATATCTCTAGAAATGCGCATAATCCAAAACTAATGTTCCAGATGAAACGCTAATACATTCCAGAGGGATATCTATTTGTGCTAAGAGTGGTCACCCACTAACTCCTCTCCCCAAATCTCTGTGGGGGAATTCAACATTCAGTTTTCAAATTGGTGGACGCATTTTTAAATACAGATTCCAATTACGCCCCAAAAATGTCTAGTGTTTATGTGAAACAATTTTTTCTGTGCTTGGTAAAAGGCGTTGTAATCGTTGCTGATGTGTGCCTCTCCATAAAATTTATCGTGAGTGTGATCTGCAGCTCCATGTCACGCCGTGCGACTTGTCTGCTTCTGACTGCACCTGCACATCGAGTGGTTGCAAACGCTGCAGCCATTTGTCTCACTGAAGCGTCTACCCAAGGACATGCGACGCAAATGGGAGACGCTGCAACCCAAAAGCGGTTGGTCTTCTGTCTACACTGTTCATTCAAGGCCTGAAAAACATCCTCTTTGCTTAAAATTTTTGTGTAAATGATGATTGCAATTACCATTGACATTAATCATGATCTGCAATACTAGTAGGTAGATGGCGGCACAATCACAATTTTGATGTAAAACTGATAACAAATTGATACGCAAATTAATTAAATTGACCAATGAATTACCTCCACATAGCACACTACCACTCCCCCAGCCACTGACAACATGTGTTTTCCTCAATCTGCATTTGGGTTCTGGATGGATGTTTTGGTTTGTGGGGCGCTCAACTGCACGGTTATCAGCGCTCGTACAAATTCCCAACCTTCGCTCAGTCCAAACTAGCCACTTTCACAAATGATGATGAAACGATGAAAACAGCACAAAGCCCCAATCATCTAGGGGCAGGTGAAAATCTCTGACCCCGCAGGGAATCGAGCCCCGGACCCCCTGCTTGGGAAGCGAAAACGCGACCGCGAGACCACGAGCTGCAGACTGGGTTCCGGAACCTTCCCATTCCCAAATGGTTCAAATGGCCCTGAGCACTATGGGACTTAACATCTGAGGTAATCAGTCCCCTAGAACTAAGAATTACTTAAACCTAACTAACCTAAGGACATCACACATATGCATGTCCGAGGCAGGATTCGAACCTGCGATTGTAGCAGTCGCGCGGTTCCGGACTGAAGCGCCTAGAACCACTCGGTCACAGCGTCCGGCCTTCCTATTCTCACTCTCACCCTCCCACACTTACTCTATTGATGGGAATTTCGAATTTTGGTGGGAATTTCGAATTTTGCTAAGACTTCCTTTGTCCTTAGGCTATGCTGATGTCCCATCTCATGCCCCGCCCTGGAACTGGCAGGACTTGAACCCTGGTGCTTCTGGACGGAAAGCCCAAGGGCACCCCGACATATGGAAACTGCGCAGATGTAGAAGAGGAGGGTTAGGCACGAGTCTATGTCTCATCACACAACGTGGCTTGCCCACTCTGTAAAGTGGGATAGGCGGCGACAAGCAGTGGCAGATAAGCTAATGGAGTACAATACTGAGTTTTGCCACGTTTATCCAGAGTCATCGTCAGCTACGTTTGTGTTGCTCACAGGATAATCGAGATTAGAGTGTTGACCAATAGAACTTGTCGCCTGGTGACGTTTCTTGATACATCAGCTCGACGATCATGCCACAAAAGATGCGACCCACCGAGGACAGAATTATGCTGTGAGGGACTTCACCTGGGCTCCAGTAGGGCCTATGGTAGCAGTCCGTGACACCGTGAGACCAGTAGCCTACATGAACTTTATTGCAGACCTTCTGCATCCCGTCACGCTCGACGTTTTCACTGATGGTGACGACAAATTCCAGCACGATAACAGTCTGTGTCAAAAGGCTAGAGTCGTGCTACAGTGATATGAGGGGCGTGAGAGTGAACTCACGCTGATGTCTCGGCCACCAAATTCGCCTGATCTGAACCCAGTGGAACGCATGTGGGACACTATGGACAGCCCGCTCCGCGCCTAAAATACCATCGGTCCGTAATTCATGCAATTGGGGGAACTTGCGTAGTCTCTGGTGCCACACACCTCTAATAAATGAACAAGTACTTGTCGAATTATGATGGTTGATGGAGGAGGGCGTTAAACAGCACGGTCATTAGCGCCCTTCCGTTAATGATTTACTGATGAACATTAAAATCAAGTTTCATCCCCCCACAAGAATCGTAAGGCAACCCCAACACGATGAGCTTCAGAACAGCTCTTAATAAAATGCCAACGAGATACAGGAGAATAACTAGAAAAGAAACATGGAAAAACACCTGTAAATACACTGTTAAAAAAGGGATGATAACCGACGCTGAATGACTGCTTACAAATAATGAGTGAACCATATGTTCTCTGACACGTTAAGACCTCACACACAATATTTTGGGAAGAGTTCCGGGCACTACAATCCCAAAACACGAACACTCGCCTCGTTATCAGTCAGAATAGAGGGAGACCCAGTTCAATATAAAATATACTCAGTTAAAATATGTTGCACTGACAGCTATGTCCCGCATCTCTGACATGCCTCTGTGAGCCGTGAAAGGGCTCTTTCTTGAAGCCGTGACGATTGGAAGGAGGTAAACCTAGGTCGCACTGAATGTTTTATGAAACTTCAAGCCACTAAGCCTTCCACCAACACATGGCCTTCCACTGCAGGAGAACTGAGCAGCGAGCAGGAGGAGGCAGCTGCATCAGCCAGTTCGTTTCCCTGAATTCCAATGTGTCCTGGAACCCAGCAGAAAATGACTTCCTTGTCTTGCCTTTGCAAGAGAAGGAGGGCGTCCTGCACTTGTTGCGCCATCCCATCTGCTGGGTACATCTGTCCAATAGCGAGAAGAGGACTTCGAGAATCTGAGCAGATGAAGAATTTTCTGCCATGACACCGTCTCATCTGCTCCATTGCCTTCAGGATAGCAAACAGTTCCGAGTAATAAACTGAAAACTGCTCCGGGACGTTATCCTGAGGACAATGTCGGTGACCACGGCAGAACAAACGAGAAAATTTCCTTGTTTGGGCCCATCAATGTAACAGTAATAAAATCTGGGTGGCGATGTAAAAATGGTTCAAATGGCTCTGAGCACTATGCGAATTAACTTCTGTGGTCATCAGTCCCCTAGAACTTAGAACTACTTAAACCTGACTAACCTAAGGACATCACACACATCCATGCCCGAGGCTCGCTCGGCTCAAGACTGTAGTGCCTAGAACCGCACGGCCACTCCGGCCTGCCGGCGATGTAAAACCTCTTTAAACTTCTGGTGTACAATGCTTCATGTAAAGAGTCAGCTCTAGAAGTAATCTGTGCCTCTTTAATAGACAGAGGGACGCCCAACTCCACCGCTGGCTTTGGACCTTAATGTTTCCAACATGTAACAGCTCAACACTCTCCCTTGCACAGACCCCAGATGGTCCTGTCGGCTTCAGAAGACCTGTGACTGACTCAGTTAAGAATGTTAAGGCCTTGAGATATCTCAGTTTCAGTTCTTAAAGCTGTGGTAGCCACATAAGCTTCTCGTGAAATGTAAGGTCCAGATATTTCACCTTTCCCTTAAAAGCGGGAGCGGTATCTTCTTCCTCCCTCTCCCCCCCCCCCCCCCTCCCACCAGTTTTAAAACGGGTGAATTAAAAAGAGAGTTGAACACATTAAAATCAATACAGGCAGTTTTTTCCAAAGAGAATTAAAAACCTGTGGTGTAAGTCCATTCATCCCACCGTCTGATTGTCAGTTGCAATTGTCGGGTAGCCATTGCGATGCTGGCGGATGCACAGAAAATGGAGAAGTCGTTCACAAACAAGGTCCACAGTACAGAACGTCGCACTCTGGACGTAATACTGTTTATTGCAATGGCGGATGGCGTGACAGTTAAATCACTCGGTTGAGGGACACCGTTCTTCTGCTTTAAACGGTCAGGCTTGTATCTTGAATATCTGTCCAAGAGGAAGGGACGTATGGAGGTAGGTAGGCATCCACGGAATGGCCAGTGGAGATCTGCGACAAAATATTATGCCTCCAGGTAGTATCGTAGGCCTTTTCCAAATCGAAGAAAACAGCCGTAATGTATTCCTTACGAAGGAATCCCAATTTTAAAACCGGGGTAGAATCAGACAAACCCGTAGTAACCTTCCTGGCAGATTAAAACCGTGTGCCGGACCGAGACTCGAACTCGGGACTTTTGCCTTTCGCGGGCATGTGCTCTACCAACTGAGTTACCCAAGCACGACTCACGCCCCGTCCTCACAGCTTTACTTCTGCCAGTACCTCGTCTCCTACCTTCCAAACTTGAAGAACTAGCACTCCTGAAAGAAAGGATATTGCGGAGACATGGCTTAGCCACAGCCTGGGGGATGTTTCCAGAATGAGATTTTCACTCTGCAGCGGAGTGTGCGCTGATATGAAACTTCCTGGCAGATTAAAAGTGTGTGCCGGACCGAGACTCGAACTCGGGACCTTTGCCTTTCGCCGGCAAGTGCTGCAAGGTTCGCAGGAGAGCTTCTGTTAAGTTTGGAAGGTAGGAGACGAGGTACTGGCAGAAGTAAAGCTGTGAGGACGGGGCGTGAGTCGTGCTTGGGTAGCTCAGTTGGTAGAGCACTTGCCCGCGAAAGGCAAAGGTCCCGAGTTCGACTCTCGGCCCGGCACACAGTTTTAATCTGCCAGGAAGTTTCATATCAGTGCACACTCCGCTGCAGAGTGAAAATCTCATTCTGGAAACCCGTAGTATTAGCCTGACAAGCTGCGTAGGAAAGATACTAGTGTACATGGTCGATCGACGCCTAGTGTGGGTTCTCGAAACAGGTCCCTACTCAATCGTTCCCTGTGTGGGCTCAGGAGGGATCGCTCCACACTCGATAACCTGATCCTGCTCTACGCAGCAATTCAACTTCTAGAATTAATGCCATGAAGAATTGCTGCAGTGTTTCGTTCTAGATGTGGACCAACATCCTATTTATCACGTGTTCATAAATGCTTTGCCACATGAGTGTCTTGTTGATAACGTGTACGATCTTCAGCTGTTCTTAAAGTAAATAACTTTCATCACACCATTTTAATTTCTTCACCTTCTCAAATTAATCATATCTATGCTGCAGAAAGAGGACATGAAAGTAAGTGGATAAATTGTGCGTAATGAAGCCAAAAATAATTACAAAAGAGTTATTAAGTAAAGTCACACGTGAAGTTCTTGATTTTGAGTGTCTTTTCAGATGACTTGTCTTTATAGTTATTAGAACTGTTTTACTTCCATTAATGTTTGTATCTCTTCCAGTAACAGCAGGAGAGGTTACTATTATTTATAACTTCTGAGATGTCCAATGTGTACAGTATATTGGGCCAATGAGCTTTTATTAAATCGAGACTGCTCACCCTATCAAAAGTAGCGCTGTACTGAGTGGTTTAATCATATCTGCTGCTTTGGAGATGCTGTACAAAGACTGCTAAGAGCAGAAGAGAAATTGAATGTCACACCATACCTTGCGCGTGAAAATTCGTATTGAGCCACGCCGGACGCTGCCAGCACACGATGCCAAGTCTCTAATGTTGTCGAGGATCCAGCTCCTGCAAAAGAATACGATCTGCCGCTGAACACTCATAACTCGAATACGACGTCTATGAAGATGTGAGTTGTTACATGTAAAATTAACTATCTCGAAATATTTATCATTCCTATTTCTTTATTTCCAAGATCCCGAATCTGGTGCTGATGCGTGAAGAGAATGGAAAATGACGGCAAATGAACCACATTTTCGTTAATAGCAAACATGTGTTCTCGTAATTAGTATATTGTAGCGGGTGATCAAAAAGTCAGTACAAATTTGAAAACTGAATAAATCACGGAATAATGTAGATAGAGATGTGCAAATTGACACACATGTTTGGAATGACATGAGGTTTTATTAGAACCAAAAAAATACAAAAGTTCAAAAAATGTCCGACAGATGGCGCTTCATCTTATCAGAATAGCAATAATTAGCATAACAAAGTAAGACAAAGCGAAGATGATGTTCTTTACAGGAAATGCTCAATATTTCCACCATCATTCCTTAACAATAGCTGTAGCCGAGGAATAATGTTGTGAACAGCACTGTAAAGCATGTTCGGAGTTATGGGTGAGGCATTGGCGTCGGATGTTGTCTTTCAGCATCCCTAGAGATTTCGGTCGATCTTGATACACTTGCGACTTCAGGCAACCCCAAAGCCAATAATCACACGGACTGAGCTCTGGGGACCTGGGAGGCCAAGCATGACGCAACTGGCGGCTGAGCATACGATCATCACCAAACGACGCGCGCAAGAGAACTTTCACGCGTCTAGCAATATGGGGTGGTTCTAATAAAACCCCATGTCATTCCAAGCATGTGTGTCAATTTTTACCTCTCTATCTACATTATTCCGTGCTTTATTAAGTTTTCAAATTTATACTGACTTTTTGATCACCCGGTATTTTAATTTTTATTTCGTTCAGCTTTTATCTACCACAATGTCATTACATAACTAAAAGTTTTTAAAAATAAATATGAAAACATTGAACTACAGTGTGGCGTAATATTAACAAAATTTTAGGCTGCTTTGAAAACTGTTACCGTATGAAATTAACCTGTTCCGGTGTATTAAGGATACCTCAACACCACATAACAGATGGAGCCAGAAAATGCTTCTGTTGGAACACAAAAAAGGTGAATGTAGCTCTTCAGAACACTCTGACAGGAAACTGGGGAACCAGTTTCCGCAATCCTCATTTCTCCTTCGTCAGCAAAACTATTGGCATGCGAACGCATTCCCCTTCCTTTAACACAGAACATTCTAAATCCTTTTACGCAATCTCTCTTTGTAGTTAGGCTTTCAAATGCAGCATCTTCCTCTCACTGACACTCTCTGTATAAGGATTTCAAATTAAACACCTTTCGCCGTCAGTTTTCAACCTTATTTTATTAGGCAACCAGTTTCGGCGCTTTATTTCGCCATCTTCAGGCCCCTGACCGACGTGTAGGAATATACCTCGCTTGTGATAGAAGCAGGGCCCAGCAATACTGGTATTAGTAGATATCAACTTGCTACTTAAAACATCACCCGCCGATTAATAATTACAAAAGAGCTATCAAGTAAAGTCACACATGAAATTTTAGAGCATTTAAACGATCAGCTAACTGGGAAGAACCAGGTGTACTTTCACTGTATGAGATCATTGTTTAATGTTTATAGCTAAGGCGTGGACGCTATTTAATTGAATAGCGCCGCCTTGTACATTTTTTCAAAAGGTTATCCCTTTAAATTTCTAATTTTTAAAGTCTATTGATTTTTAGTTTTTAGTTGTTACAGTCAGTGGGTGCTCTATATTATGCGCACTGCGCTGATATAACTTTACGTTTTGAGAAGAAGGCCCATTATGGTTCGGGGAACGAAAAAATTTTGTAAAGTTCATTCATTCTTACTATGTATGCATCCTGTAACATTTAGATGATTCTGGCGCTCTTTCCCTGAAGTAATACTATGCTTTTTAACAACCACTATTTTCTGGAAGTTGGGATTTTTAAGATTGATTCTTGCTGTCATCTTTTGCACTGAGGGACCTCGGTGTTTTATATAGGCTGTCATCTGCACTCATGCTCATAAATTAAGGATAATGCTGATACATCGTGAAACAACGCTCTGGTGGGCGGTTTGCGGGGTTAAATCACCTCAGGGTATGACCATGCGGTGCATTTGACCTGCGGTCATCGCACAGTGGCGCTGGCAGCAGTCCACATACGCAGAGGTGTGTTGGTGCATGTCAGAGTACGGTGCAGCGAGTAAGTGTGCAGACGTTTTCAGACGTGCTAATGGTCACTGTGTGTTGAAAATGGCTCAAAGAACACATATTGATGACGTTATGAGTCGTAGAATACTAGGGCGACTGGAGGCTGGCCAAACACAGCAGGTCGTAGCACGGGCCCTCCATGTGCCAGAAAGTGTGGCAACGATTCCACCAGACAGGAAACGTGTCCAGGCGCTACAGTACGGGACGTCCACAGTGTACAGCACCACAAGAAGACCGATATCTCACCATCAGTGAACGCAGACGGCCACGGAGTACTGCAGGTAGCCTTGCTCGGGACCTTACCGCAGCCACTGGAACAGTTGTCTCCAGACACACAGTCTACAGACGACTGAACAGACATGGTTTATTCGCCAAGAGACCTGCAAGGTGCATTCCACTGACCCCTGGTCACAGGAGAGCCCGTAAAGCCTGATGTCAAGAACACAGTACATAGTCACTGGAACAGTGGTCCCAGGTTATGTTCACGGACGAGTCCAAGTATAGTCTGAACAGTGATTCTCGCAGGGTTTTCATCTGGCGTGAACTAGGAACCAGATACAAACCCCTTAATGCGCTTGAAAGGGAACGTGTATGTAGGTCGTGGTTTGATGGTGTGGGGTGGGATTATGATTGGTGCACGTACACCCTTGCATGTCTTTGACAGAGGAACTGTAACAGGTGAGGTGTATCGGGACGTCATTTTGCACCAGTATGTCCGCCTTTTCGGGGGTGCAGTCGGTCCCACCTTCCTCCTGATGGATGATAATGCACGGCCCCACCGAGCTGCCATCGTGGAGGAGTACCTTGAAACAGACCTAAACCCCTTCGAGCACGTCTGGGATGCTCTCGGTCGACGTATCGATGCAAGTCTTCAAACCCCTAGGACACTTCAGGAGCTCCGACGGGCACTGGTGCAAGAATGGGAGGCTATACCCCAGCAGCTGCTCGACCACCTGATCCAGAGCATTTTAACCCGTTGTGCAGCCTTTATACGTGTGCATGGTGATCATATCCCATATTGATGTCGGGGTACATGCGCAAGAAAACGTGGAGTTTTGTAGCACGTTTGTTTCGGGACGGCTTTTTCAACTTGAAGAACACTGAAAGATACCGTGGACTTACAGATCTGTGTTGTGTGTGTTCCCTATGTGCCTATGCTATTAGCGCCAGTTTTGTGTAGTGTCACGTTATGTGGCACCACATTCGGCAATTATCCTTAATTTATGAGCATGAGTTTAGTTAACGCTGGCGGTTTTTAATGTTGATGTGACTTTATATTATATTTTATGTTTGTACATTCCTTTATCAGCGTCCCACTGAAGCATGTTTTACGACTTAGATGCCGGACTAGCTTGGCATCCGAACATAGTATTGACTCTGTTAGTCAGTAGTGACAGGTAGTGACGATCTCGTGTTTCAGAGAGAGTGGGGAGGGGCATAAATAATGATTTCAGGGAGACACGGGTATGCACAATGTTGTTGGCTATAATACTACTCGGGACACTAAAAAATTGGTATTCAGAGCTCTCCTACGTACTTTTATGCTTTCCCCGTCTTTATACACGTTAATTTTTAATTTTCATTCGCCTATCAATGTAAGCATATTATCGGCAATTTTTGAACAGCAGTCATGTGTAGTAACTGACATGATTTGTCGTTATGACAAGATTTAGCTCACAACTAGCAGGCGCCATTTGCCGAGAGCTGCGTGCTTGTGTGTTTTCATATCCTACATGATGTGTGCAAATCAGAACACGTAGCACACCACCGGCATGTTTATGATATAAAGCTTTACTGTAGGTCTGGTCCCACTTGGTTTGCATTGGAATGCGCCATACGCCGTAATAAGGTAATCCGCTGCTTCCTCCTTATTTAAAGTGTGGGTTGACATTTTAGGGACACAGTAGGTTATATGTTATTGTTGTGGTCTTCAGTCCCGAGACTGGTTTGATGCAGCTCTCCATTCTACTCTATCCTGTGCAAGCTTCTTCATCTCCCAGTACCTACTGCAACCTATATTCTTTTGAATCTGTTTAGTGTATTCATCTCTTGGTCTCCCTCTACGATTTTTACCCTCCACGCTGCCCTCCAATACTAAACTGGTGATTCCTTGATGCCTCAGAATATGCCCTACCAACCGATCCCTTCTTCTAGTCAAGTTGTGCCACAAATTTCTCTTCTCTCCAGCTCTATTCAATACCTCCTCATTAGTTATGTGATCTACCCATCTAATCTTCAGCATTCTCCTGTAGCACCACATTTCGAAAGCTTCTATTCTCTTCTTGTCTAAACTATTTATCGTCCACGTTTCACTTCCATACATGGCTACACTCCATACAATTACTTTCAGAAACGACTTCCTGACACTTAAAACTATACTCGACGATAACAAATTTCTCTTCTTCAAAAACACTTTCCTTGCCACTGCCAGTCTACATTTTATATCCTCTCTACTTCGACCATCACCTGTTATTTTGTTCCCCAAATAGCAAAACTCATTTACTACCTTAAGTGTCTCATTTCCCAATCTAATTACCGCAGGATCAGCCAATTTAATTCGACTACCTTCCATTATCCTCGTTTGGCTTTTGTTGATGCTCAACTTATATTCTCCTTTCAATATTTGTCCATTACGTTTAACTGCTCTTCCAGGTCCTTTGCTGACAGAATTACAATGTCATCGGCGAACCTCATTGGGCTTATTTCTTCTCCATATATCTTAATTCCTACTCCAAATTTTTCTTTTGTTTCCTTTACTGCTTCCTCAATATACATATTGAATAAGATCGGGGAGAGGCTACAACCCTGCCTCACTCCTTCCCAACCACTGCTTCCCTTTCATGCCCCTGGACTCTTATAACTGCCATCTGGTTTCTGTACAAATTCTAAATGGCTTTTCGCACCCTGTATTTTACCCCTGCCACCTTCAGAATTTGAAAGAGAGTATTCCAGTCAACATTGTCAAAAGCTTTCTCTAAGTTTACAAATGCTATAACGTAGGTTTGACTTTCCTTAATCTGTTTTCTAAGATAAGCCATAGGGCCAGTATTGCCTCAAGTGTTGCAACCTTTCTACCGAATGCAAACTCATCTTCTCCGAGGTCGGCTTCTATCAGTTTTTCCACTCGTCTGCAAAGAATTCGTGTTAGTATTTTGCAGCCGTGGCTTATTAAACTGATAGTTCGGTAATTTTCACATCTGCCAACACCTGCTTTCCTCTGGAATTATTACATTATTCTTGAAGTATGATGGTCTTTCGCATGTCTCATACATCTTGCTCACTAGATGGTAGAGTTTTGTTAGGCCTGGCTCTCCCAAGGCTGTCAGTAGTTCTAATAGAATGTTGTCCACTCCCGGAGCCTTGTTTCGACTTAGGTCTTTCAGTGCTCTGTCAAACTCTTCACGCAGTATCATATCTCCTATTTCATCATCATATTTTTTTAAAATACGTTTAAGTCATGTTCTGTTTTATTCTGTGTTATAGGACACCGCACACTGTTTTTAAAGCTTTGGCAAGGGACATATACCTGCCTGGATATTGTATGCACCGTATCCCATGTACTGTACGCTTTGCTACCAAATGTCAGTAGCTTAATATTTTCTTGGTAATCAGTCTCAGTAAATATTATGAAATTTCATACTTCTTCCCTAGGTCAAACCGAAGAAGTCTAAATATAGACGAAATGTATACTTGGAAAATAATAAAAAAATGTAACACTGCAACCAACACTGCCTCTTTTTTCATACGAATATCACTGTTGGCACAACCGCCAACAAACAAGTAGTAACATTATGACAACGATCCTACTGCCAGTCTGCAAGAAACCCACTACTGCAGTGCATTTACTGCACATTTACGTATAAATGTGTGTATGTACACTGCAGTGGTGAGGGAGGAGGGGACTCACCGGAAGTAGGCGGTGCTGACGTACACGTTGGCCGTCTTCTGCGGCAGGCACTCCTTCTCGGCCGGAGCCACGCCCATGTTCACCGCCCACTGCTTGAAGCCGGTCGCTGTCGAGCACATCACAGGCCCGCCCGAGTCTCCCTGGCACATTGTCTGCGGCAGGCAAACACGTCGCTGACAGTTGGCACTACTGGAGGATACACATAGAACTAGTGTCTGAGCAAAGTGCTCTGCAGGCAGTCACAATTGCAGCAGCATAAACGACAGCAAATAATGGAAGTTTACTGTACCAGACAAACATCCCAGTGTCTGAGTAACACATTTCCTCAACGGTGGAGTGGCCTTGGTGAACCCATTAGCCGGTCTGCCAGATCACCCAACCTAACCCCATTAGACTTCTGTTTATGGGGCTGGTTCAACGGGGACGTGTGCGCTACGGAGCTGGATACACGTGAAGAACTTGTCGCTCACATCACCGGCGTTATTTCCCACATTAAAGCCCCCCGAGATGATGTTTGAATGGCAACACAGCACACCCTCCCGTGTGTTGCAAAGTGCATTGAGATGGGTGGGGACTTTTTGATCGCCTCTTGCAGGATGCATCAGTCATCTGCGCCACCATTATTCCGTGCACCACACGGCCTAGGCAGCATTTCGGCAAGCAATATTCACACTTGTCTGCATATTCATTCATCGATGTCTGTTAAGTCTTCAACCTGCTCCAGCTCTGTAACTATCGAAAATCGAACACATGTTCATTTTCTCATGCAGGATCACCTCATTAATTATGTGACATTGCTCCTGAATCACCCTGAACACAAAGATTACTAAAATATTATATATCAACACTTTAGCACAATTCTCCAGTATGGCTTATTTCAATGGTGGTACAAGTCCATTACCTCCACTTTTCTGCCTATAATGCTTCTGCAATTAATGATCCAAACAAACAGAAAGCAAGGAGCTATATGCTTGAATATCTGGTATCTCAACTGCAGATTTTTCAGCGCTCATTTAACTTTAGGACTCTGTATCTCAAAATGAAAAAAAATGGACTTGTACCACTACTGAAATAAGTCCTTCATATAACACAAATGACAACAGCTGTAGGCGAACATTACACCACTAATCACTTCCTGGACATCACTGAAAGGAACTTTGCATTGATTTTGATACGACATCAGCACCTAGTCCCACGGAGGTTACAAAGAATATTATTTCTGCTTTCGAGCTTAGTAAAAGTTCGTGATCAGTGCTCCTCAAAAGAAAGTGTCCTGCCTAAAGTGATCCCAAGGTATCTTGGATTCATGTTACGATGGCGTTTGCCTACCCCAAAGTAGACATTAAGATTGTTCAAATTGTTCAAATGGCTCTGAGCACTATGGGACATAACTGCTGAGGTCAGCAGTCCCCTAGAACTTAGAACTACTTAAACCTAACTAACCTAAGGACACCACACACGTCCATGCCCAAGGCAGGATTCGAACCTGCGACCGTAGCGGGCGCGCGGTTCCAGACTGTAGCGCCTAGAACCGCTCGGCCACTCCGGCCGGCAGACATTAAGGGCTATGTGTGAGTCAGTCTAATGGACTGATAAAAATATGCAGCTTCTGTTTCACTTGTTTAGGGTTGAATTCCACTTATGGAAGTATTGGCTTAAGATGATTAGCCCAGGATT
Source organism: Schistocerca piceifrons (assembly GCF_021461385.2). Lineage (NCBI taxonomy): Eukaryota > Metazoa > Arthropoda > Insecta > Orthoptera > Acrididae > Schistocerca > Schistocerca piceifrons. The sequence continues at coordinate 164,429,578 of NC_060146.1, read as the reverse complement.
TAATATTTCTTCAGTACTGTCAAAGGTTTTGTGTTGGCTAGCTGTTGCCCAGTCAGCCACAAGTCAAAATTTGTAGACTCAGTTGCACATATACATTACGTGAGCAAGGACAGATTGTTGCAGTAAGTCACTATACCGTACTCCTGGACAGCTAGTTTTTTTTCTGTACTTACAGTAAATCTCCTTCTGGCTAACATGTTGGCTACTAGTTTCGTTGCCTGTCTGCATGGAATAATTTAGTACACAGCACTTATACCTCTGGTCCAGCTGGGCATCGAGTCAGACTGAGTTTGGATGGTACTGGACCAAAGCAGATTCTGTTGTGGAGTCTATTGTTGTTAGATTTCCACAAGGTCTAAGATAAAGGTCACCCCGTCTCTCTCCCCCTCTCCATTCCTTTCTAGTCCAACTGAGTGCTGCATAAATGGTGAGAAATTCAAAGGGGTGTTATCCTATTGGTCTATAAAGTTGGTGTAGCTTATGTGGTTGCCAGATGTTCAGACCCTTTATCTCTATAATTTATTACCTAATTAGCACCAATCATTTCCTTTTTGCTGTAATATTTTATCCTCATCACTGACATTTATGACTACCATCTTCCTTATTGTACAATTTATTGCCCATTTAGCATTTTTTATATTCGATATGGTGACACACTCAAACAAGGGAGATCCTAGATGGTGGATACAAAATAGTTGTTCCAATTTTCATAGCACTGCAGTCACCTACCCTCGCCATTCACCCAGCCATGGTAGACAGGTACACTCATCACTCGTTCTCTGAATGCAGTAGTGAAAGATTGATAATATGAAACATCAGCCACCAGCTCCAGACAGATTAAAAAACTGATTCAGACAGTTGAAAATCTCTATTAATTCATTCCTAATTTTTCATTATTTACAGTGTTAATTGTGTATGTGCACATGTTTTTGCAAAAACTTATGATTTTTCTTTTAGTTCCTCCACAGCATAACAGCTTCCTGATGCAGAAGTCAGCACTATCTGATCTATCAGAGCAGGCCACACAACTATTCGAATTTCTGTTCTCTCCATCACTGTTTGTTGTGCAGCAGCTAAGCCGTATCAGTATACTGCTCTTTCTTACTCACTACCTATGAACTGACTGCCAGCAAAACCAAACATCTAAATACAGGAATAGCTACAGATGGTGGTCGCCAAGTGACAATGGAAACTGAAAATGTTCAACACATTCCTAAAGTGCTCAACAAATTGATGGTGTGGTACCATCCCTGTAACATGATGGATTACATCAAGAGTCCAGTGATGATGTAGTATGACCTGTTTCATCCACCTGCAGACATCTACATCTTTAACAAAAGGCTTCCATCATTAACATGTGTGGAACTCCAACACTGAAGTTAACATGTCGAGACTCTTCACAGTGCATTAATTTACATAATTCGAGTGTTGTGAATTTTTGTTCTCCATGCAGTGCATTACTGATTATGAAAGACAGGCTGGCTCAATGGCAGCAATATGTCAAAGCACTGGTTAATTATTTCGTGACCTATGGGCACGAGCATGGTGTGCATGAGGGAGAGTTAGATCAGTGTATAAATCCATATATTCATGCAGTACCAGTATCTGCAACTATTACAGCCAGACGTATTACGTCTGTACATTGAGAATCTGCAAATGGAATACCCACATGTATGGTAGCTCCTGTTGGTTTGAGCGCAATACAGAGTGAATTTAAGGCATATAACGAACGGCTACTCTCAAAACATTGCTGTTCATGTGTACAGGTAATTGTATAAACATATTTAGTAAAACTATACTTCTTACAGAATTGTTTTTGTTCCTCTTGCACTTTCTGTCATTTAATTTGATATAAAAGCTTATAAGTATATGCAAACATTGGAGTTCAACAGTAAGGTAATTGGAGACGTTCACACAAAATAGAGCAGTCCCGTTCCTGCCATATCCCCAACTAGCTGAGCTGTAATAAATGCACATTTCTGTAAGGGTGTAAGTTTATTTTATAACAGAAAGCAGATATAATATATCAGTACATTTCCTCTACGATTTATTGTTGCACATATTTCTGTGAATCTATACTACTATATGCAGACAAGTTAATGTTTAACATTGATAACAAAAATCTCGAAAAGCTCGTGATTGAATTCTTTCAGATTTTTAATATATATATATATATATATAGTCCTGAGACTGGTTTGATGCAGCTCTCCATGCTACTCTATCCTGTGCAAGCTTCTCATCTCCCAGTACCTACTGCAGCCTACATCCTTCTGAATCTGCTTAGTGTATTCATCTCTTGGTCTCCCTCTACGATTTTTACCCTCCACGCTCCCCTCCAATACTAAATTGGTGATCCCTCGATGTCTCAGAACATGTCCTACCAACCGATCCCTTCTTCTAGGCAAGTTGTGCCACAAGCTCCTCTTCTCCCCTATTCTATTCAATACTTCCTCATTAGTTATGTGATCTACCCATCTAATCGTCAGCATTCTTCTGTAGCACCACATTTCGAAAGCTTCTATTCTCTTCTTGTCCAAACTATTTATCGTCCACGTTTCACTTCCATACATGGCTACACTCCATACAAATACTTTCAGAAACGACTTCCTGACACTTAAATCTATATTCTATGTTTACAAATTTTTCTTCTTCAGAAACGCTTTCCTTGCCATCGCCAGTCTACATTTTATATCCTCTCTACTTCGACCATCGTCAGCTATTTTGCTCCCCAAATAGCAAAACTCCTTTACTACTTTAAGTGTCTCATTTCCTAATTCCCTCATCATCACCCGACTTAATTCGACTACATTCCATTATCCTCGTTTTGCTTTTGTTGATGTTTATCTTATACCCTCCTTTCAAGACACTGTCCATTCCGTTCAGCTGCTCTTCCAAGTCGTTTGCTGTCTCCGACAGAATTACAATGTCATCGGCGAACCTCAAAGTTTTTATTTCTTCTCCATGGATTTTAATACCTACTCCGAACTTTTCTTTTGTTTCCTTTATTGTTGCTCAATACACAGATTGAATAACATCGGGGATAGGCTAAAACCCTGTCTCACTCCCTTCCCAACCACTGCTTCCCTTTCATGTCCCTCGAGTCTTATAACTGCCATCTGCGTTCTGTACAAATTGTAAATAGCATTTCGCTCCCTGTATTTTACCCGTGCCACCTTCAGAAGTTGAAATATATATATATAGGAAAAGTTGTTAGTAAAAATCTCGAAAAGTTCTTGGGCGTTATATTTCAAAATTTTATACCATACTCCAATAAACATTTGGACAGACATAGGCTACATGTTTTAAATGTATATGGCATATAAATATATATTCACAGTCTATACTAGTATACAAAGGCAGATCAATGTTTAAAGTAGTTACCAAAAATCTGGAAAATTTCTTGACTGGTTTTCTCCAAATTTTTATACGATAATCTAATAAACATACAGACAGGGGAGATATATTTTTTAAACAATAGTGTTCAGGTTGTGATGTTATCAGGACAAAAAAATTTGTGAGGAAAAGGGAGTTTTCTCTAAGAATTTCTAAAAAGAAGTACGTGTTCATCGGAGAAAGCTAACTGCAGCAGTATAATCATTAACACTACCAGAGAATCGTTGATGTAAAAAAAAGTGAAGTTTTATGATCCTGTTTTGTTACTCTCTTCTTGGAGATGGCCTCTTGCTTTGTTCTCAAAAGTATGAGCTGTGCAATCTACACACAAATAAACAGTAAAAAACGTACAAGTGTTTGTGGATTTATTTTTCACATAATAGTACATCAAATCAGTTTTAAGTCACGAAGACTTTACCGTACTGAAGTCCGATTGTTATCCATTATGGCTAGTAGGAGGATTATTGTGAAAGGAGTGACGACATAATATACCTTACAAGGAAACGCAAGAAGCTAAAAATTCAAGGTCGAGCATTATAATATTTATGAACAGTGGACTGATCCTGATGTAGGGTAAGGTTACTCAAATCGTACCCTTTAAGGGTGAATTACTGTATTTGATATGATAGTTTAAATAGCACAATTTGTTTTGCGTTCACTGAACCTTTATTTTTTCAGCTATGAACCAGCCTCCACATAAATACAACAATCTTTTTTTCAAAATAAGTTTTCAGTCCTTCTCAGATCTGTACCTTGGGTTCAATTAAGACGCCTGGTTTCCTAACCCATACCCCTTTTGCTTATGTCATACTTGGGATAAAACGTCAGCGACGATATAATAAATCCATAGAATAATACAAGAAACGTCACAATAACAAATTGCAAGTAATAAAGATAACGTTATTCACATAGTTAGACGAAATGATATTACTCGTAGGAAACAAGATATAAAGTCTTAGCAAATTAAATTGCTTGAATTGGGAAATCGAAAATCAATTTTTTTTAACACAGTTATCACAGAAATATTTCTTAATTTTATTTTCCACGCCAGCGAATATGTCATGCACACAAACTGTACGTTTCATACACTGAATCACGTCTTCTCAACCTTCCTGACAAAGCTGACATAAATAGTTCCTTCTGTCCTTTATTTTTTTATTATTGTTGTATTATGCATATATGTGTCTCGTCTTACAGCTCATAAATTTTGACAACGTAGTTCACGGAGAGCAGCGACCTGATTCTGTGTTTCAAAATGAATGATCCAGATCGTAATAATAATTCTTTATTAACCAGTTTCGGCTTATCTATAAGCCATCTTCAGAATATTTTAGCCCCTATGGCTGGTGCTGGCGCCTCCTCGGATTTTTCGCGATACCACGATCGTACACTGCGGTTCGTGCACGGATATCTTCTTTTTATTTGCCTTTTCTTTGGCTTCTATTTCCTTTCTTTATGGACCTGATGTTAATTCTATTGTTGATTTTGATCGTCTGTATTTTCCTTGATAAATATTTTTATACACGGGATAGAAGATAAAAAGTTCAACTGAGAGTTCATTTGTTGACTTTTAATTTCGGCAACTGTTGCAGTATTGTTTTCGGATCCTCGTTCTTGAGACTTTATAGAAGGTCCAGACTGAACAATGAGAGGTGTTGCAACATTGTGCGGCCTTTCAGATTGTCATGTTGTTGGTTCAGATCCATCGGAAGATTCTTGGTCTGAATGATGAACCGTATTCGTGGCAGCTACGAAGTCCTCTTCTTTCACGACATTTCTGTCAGATGGCCACAAGTCTATTTCATCGAAATCATGTAGGGATATATCCATACAAGCTGATCTGAAGTATGGGCTACCCACGAGTTCTGCAATGCCAGTTTGTTTTTTGACACTGCCAGGATTAGAACGTAGTAACGAACATTGCGCTTGATTTTAGTGGTTTTTTATTGTTTTAAACAACGACCTGTCCAGTGGCTGCAGACGATGAGTCGTGTGAGCGGCAAATGATAGCACGGTTGTACCATAATCACGAGCCAGCTGAATTGTCTCTAAATTTTTGGGGCGTGTGCTGCATCCATCTAGTAAAAGTAAATTTTCTTTCTGGCCTCTTTTTTCTGCTTTTGTGCGTTTTGTGAAATGTTCCAGTCATCTAATAAAGGTCTGATGTTATCCATCCATTTGCCGAGCGTCCGTATGTGTTCTGTGAAGCTCCCTTTGTTACCGCCATAATTCAATCTGCAGCGCTTAAATATTAACATCGGAGGTATGAATTCGTCTACTGCATTCATTACGCATACACATTTAGTTGTAAGACTCCTTTCTCCGCTTATGATAGGGGCCACCTGGTGATTGCCTTTTCGGGCAATTACGTTGGACAGTTTGTGAACAGTGGTAATGTGGTTGCAACCACATTATATATTTGGTCAGCTATGTTCATCTTGCGTTTTCTCAAATTTATCAAAAAATTCATTAACACGTTCTTCATCAACCTGTTCCTTCAGCCCATCCATATTGCTGCAGAACTCGTGAGGACAAAGTGGGATGATCTTTCACAAACCATTTTTTACCAGCTGTCTTTTTTTTCTTTATTGACTCTATCCGGTAGATGATATTCCTCAGCAAGTTGGTTGGCAAGGTTTCTTAATTCAGTAATAGTTACTTCAGATAAACTAGATTCTAAATTAATTAAGTTCTTTGCTGATTCATCTATTTCTGCCGTCATACAAGTAGATCTTTCAAATTTTTATGTAGCTAAACAGGCCAGTCTATCACTGACGACATTCGAGAAGACAGTTACTGAAAGTACTGTCTTGATAAACTTTTCAAATGACAACATAGTGTTCGCTGTGGTATATTATATTTTCTACATGCTTCATTAAATCCAATTTTACCATTCCGATCTTGCAGTAAAGCTTCGCCTAAATCCTCCGGCTTCCACTTATTGTGCGCCCTCTTCGTCTTATTGATTAGCTGAAACAAACAATTTTTAGTTGATGTATAATTTCCATCAAAGCGTAAGTTGTACCATTACGATTAACGAATTCTCAATAGGTGTGACTTAGGCAGTGATAGCTCTACCTTTTCAAACCAGAACTAAAAGCACAAACTCCAAGTTTCCTACCATGTGATTGTGCTTAAATAAGTAAAAGAGTACCAGGAAAATAGACATGATACTAAACAATTACTTTACCATCATATTCTTCTCTGAGACAGATAATGTAATAAAACAGTCAAGCAACTTACCTGTTAATTATTTTTCTGTCACGACAGTCAGCGGTCCGATCACTTGTTTTTGCTTACTCGCACGACTATTTGGTTCAATTTTACACCACTTGATGTCGCATTTTATAAATGTAGGATGAGATATTACTGGGGTACGACTATGGCAACTTTACTCTCGTGAGTAAAAAATATGAACATTTCTTTTATTAATAATAACATAACTTACTTACATGTGAGTGAACGTCTTTTCCTTGTATGGTCGTCAGTTATAATTTATCAACATACTATAAGGTCTTCTGCCAAAACCGACCTTGAGAAAACAAGATCTGGCGCTTTTCTGTTCTGTGAAAATGTGCGGTTTCATTTGCTCTCTCCCGACCTCTTTTTAACTTCAATAACAGCCATTTACACCACCAGACAAGTTGTTTCCACCATATATATTTTCCTCCTCATATATAATTTTGCCAGCCGTGGTGGCCGAGCGCTTCTAGGCGCTACAGTCTGGAACCGAGCGACCGCTACGGTCGCAGGTTCGAATCCTGCCTCGGGCATGGATGTGTGTGATGTCCTTAGTTAGGTTTAAGTAGTTCTAAGTTCTAGGGGACTGATGACTTCAGAAGTTGAGTCCCATAGTGCTCAGAGCCATTTGAGCCTCATATGTAATTATAAACAAAAATTTTATACACAACTATGTGATGTTTCGTTTTCTTCCTCACAATCCGTTTTAACAGAAAATAGACAAGTTGTGTTTATGGCTCATGGGTTTATCATTAGAATACTACTACGGTTACTGAATCATCTGAAACATTTGTAATCCCACCAGTTTGCAGATTAAACTATGCGAAATAATATCATTGAAGCTACCGTCCTCACAGATACAGCAGCATGAGACATTTCTTATTCGCTGTATACTGAAGATTCCAATGATTTTAAGCGAGTTCATTTGCCAGTCAAGGTTTCATTGGTAGGAACAATAAACAAGGCTCAAGCTCAACGAGAGAACGGAAGTGGAGGAGGACAGAAAGGGGGAGGCAATGGATATGCAGAGGGAAATGGATGAGAAGGGCAGAGAGGGGGTGCAGGAAGAGGTGGGGAGGAGATGGTGGACAGAGAGAAGGGGGAGGAAGCGACGGACAGAGAGGTAGAGAGGGACAAGGAGCTTAGGATGCATAGACAATGGCCATACATATTGTGGAGATGTAGAGCATTGCCGGATTTCATAGTGTTATGTATTAACAAGAATTGAAAAGTGTTTTCCGAGTCTTGTGGAAACTCTCAAAGTGTGTGCATGTCGAAATGTGCAGTGCAGCTCTCCGCTTCCTCAGTGTTGCTTTCATGTAAGCATTAGTAAAGATGGTGAGGGTCATAGCAGGATGCCGCCCTAAATACTGGCTGTCCCAGAAGGTATGGCCAATATTCAGGAATAAGGCAGAACGATCGTTCCATGCAAAAAAGTGTAGTAAACAATGGGCTCTAGAGTGCATATATTAATATCTATGAGCATTTCTTTATCTTCAATACTGTGAAACAAATCTCTTCTGCTCAAAAATGTGCTGACTGCTGTTAAGGTATTGCTCGACAATATTTTTTATGGTTTGACCCATACCATCTCCTTCCAAAATATGAAAATCGAATAGCTTAGAGTAGAAGAGATTTATTTAATAGTATTGAAGATAAAGAAATGCTCATAGCTCTTATGGTATGCTTATTAGAGGCCATATTTACTAGACTTCTTTGCTTAAATATCTCTGATTATCGCCCATTCCTCCTGGGGCACCATGTATATGTGTGACTCGAAGAAGTCTCTCTCTCACGCAGATGAAAGAGCACTAGCACAAATAATACTGTTTAATTCAACATACAATTTAAATAGCAGTGACAGTAAATTTGTTAGTAAGGGAAAATGTCAGATTGCGAGTTCAACCCAGTACTTGCTTTCAAAGATCCTCCGTGTACTGATACTTAAGTGACATTATTACAGGATGAGTGGATTCATGTGTGTGATACTTAATTGCAAATTGCTGCCATGTTCAGAAGAAGTTCTCAAAGCTCCTCAGCGATATCAGGTAATCACATCATCTCGGCAGGTGGCTTCCTATGAACAGTTAAACTTTATAACTAGAGAGAGTGCATGCAAACGCTTCATATTGTCATGTATGACCATATGGGATCCAATGTGCTCTGGAGAAACTGCAGATTCTACAAGCAAATATGGACCAATTTGGTGGAGTTAGCGCGCTAAACTCTGCGCCCATCAGAAGAAATCATCACTCAACTGTATGATGTGTGTCATGCATCGATACATGGATATGTGTATATGTATGAAATGGTAGTGCCAGATGTGGAGACACAGCTATGTTCCTATTTAAGCATGTTTGTATATCGAGATACATTTAAGGATTTAGAAATAAACAAATGTATGAGATACAGTACGCTAATGTAAATGTATAGTCAACACTGTGGCTAAATGGACGAAATACCAATGTCGTAAGGGCTTTATCGTAAACAAATGATCCTACAGTATTACCGAAAGACAGAAAAAGAAGAAGAATGGAACACTCCTGCATGACAACATAAAATCCGTTACGCATCTTAATGTGGTAAGATCAATGTTATCATGTAAATGCCAACACATCCAGAAAGGGATCCGCTTTGAAGATGTGCATGTATTTTCAGGAACATTATTCCAGACCAAATACCAGCCATTGCAGTAGATATTGCATGGCATCAACGATATAACATACACTACATTCAGTGAAAGCAGTGATACTGCACCACCGGAAAGAGTAAAACCAAACACTGTGTTTATATTTGAAGATACTGCTGTAGAAAATCAAGACAAAATACAGAAGTATTTTTGTATTGCTTGTCATGTGTGAATTGATTTCTTTTATTTGAATCAGACAAACTCCAGGATTCGGAAGGAACTAGTAAAAGTCGAACACAAGTCTTATTATCGCCTCGAAGCAGGACAATACGAACTTCAAAGAGATGTATCAAGTGCATGTAAGAACTGACACGACATTCAATGAAGTTATACCACATGTCGAGATTGAAGAGATCACACAAAGCATGGGTTTTTGGTTTGTGTTAAAACTAGAAAATTGACTGATGAGCGATACAGACGGACTTTCAAACTATTTTTTTAAACTTAATATACGGAAAAGTACGAGGTAAGTACATCAATATACATTACACATTGGAAAAACTCAGTACAAAAGGAGGAGGTACATAGTCAGAAAATTCATTCATATGTGGAGGCAAAAACTGAAAATAGAAATGAAAGTCTTAAATTCCAGTGTACAGAAACTGAAAAAAAGTCTTGAAAATTTTGAAATCTGTGATATGGAAATAGAGAACTTCATCGATAGTCTTAAAAGGTATAATACAGAAATTCAAATAAATAACGGGGTTCTCAAAACCCATACTAGCCTGTTTCCTCTGATCATTCAGAGACTTGGTGCTATAAGTGTTTGAGAAGCTAACAATAGTACGGCCACTAATTGCAAATGTCCGTATAATTCCGAAAACGTTACACAATGTAAATATCAAGGATATTAGAAACGTCCATAAGTCAATCGAAATATTAAAAGCAAAGGCCAATGATATTGAAAAAAATATAGACATTTGAGAGAATCCCATGAGACTATATCAGTTGCATACCATCTTCAAGTCAGTTTAGTATGCATCTTCACAAAACATGAATTTATGAAAGCCGTTCAACGGAAATTACAGTTACTAAGGTTAGGATATTTGGAACGAGATCAGTGTGTTAGGGATATGTTTAAGTCTGTTACTGAAAGTCTTGAACGACTGACAAAGGCGAAAACAGAAGAAGATGATGATATTGTCCACTCCGTTAGTGATAACAGTGACTCTAAGATATAAGAAACACATGCAGTCAGCAGCAAGAACAATCTATACGCTTGGCATGCAACCCATAAATTTAACAGAGAACACAGTACACGTTCATGGCAGAGAATTTGAAAGAACACCTGCTTTACTGAATAAAATATTTTCAAAAACTTAAAAACCGGAGAATTATTTACTGAATGATCCGGTAACGTGTGCTGAAATACACTGATGTAATGGGACAGGGATTTGCACAAATATATGTGGCGCCAATACCTTGTACTCAAAGTATAAAATGGCAGGGCGTTTGCAGAGCTGCCATTTGCACTCAGATCATTCATGTGAAAAGGTTTCTGACATGATTACAGCCACATGACGATTAACAGGCTTTGAAAGCGAAATTGTAGTTAGAGCTATTCACACGTACATTCCATTTCGAAAATCGTCAGGTAATTCTTAGATCCACGGTGTCAAGATTGTGCCTAGAATATCAATTTCAGGCATCACCTCTCACCACAGACAACGCAGTGGCCAATGGCCTTCACTTAACGACCGAGCAGCAGCAGCGTTTGCGAAGAGATGTCAGTGCCAAGAGACATGCAGTACTTCATGAAACAGCCGCAGGAATCGATGAGGCACGTACGACGAACTTGTCTGTTAGGACGGTGCTGCGAAATGAGGCATTGGAGGGCTATGTCAGTAGACGACCGGCATGAGTACCCTTGATAACTCCACGGCATCTCTTGCAGCGCCTGTCCTGCGCTCTTGAACATATTGCTTGGACTCTAGACGACTGGAAAACCGTGGCCTGGTAGGATGAGTTCCGCTTTCAGTTGGTAAGAGACTACAGTAGGGTTCGAGTGTGGCGCACCACGACGTCCATTTTGTCCAGATTGTCCATAAGGCACTGGGAAATCTGGTGGTGGCTCCGTAATGGTGTGGGGTGTGTTTGCATGGAACAATCTGGGTCCTCTCATCCATCTGAAGTGCAGTCGCTCATGGTCATCATTTTCCCAAATAACGATGTCAAGTCACTGGGCTACAACTGTTTGCGGTTGGTTTGAAGAATATTCTACATAATTCGAGCGAATGGTTTGGCTACCCAGATCACCCAACTTGAATCCCACAGTACATTTATGGGACATAATCGAGAGCACAATATCCTACACTGGCAACGCTTTCGCAATTATGGATGGCTACACAGGCAGCCTGGCTCAATATTTCCGCTGGGCACGTCCATCGGCTTGTTACGTTCGTGGCACGGGTAGGAGGAGGTTCGACACGATATTAGGTGATATCCCTTAACTTTTGTCATCTCAGTTTATTACATATGACTGTTGTACACGAAAAAGCCAATGGAGGACCAAAAAAACCAAACATTTTGAAATACAGAAACGTTATTAAATTGATGTTAGCTACTCGACATAGTGCTGTCGAAGATATCCACATTCAGCGTAAGAAGATGAACAATCGTTCTTTGTAATGTTCGTATAACAATGACCCATACAGATTAGTGAATGATGAAGATTACTCACACCATCTGACACGGCAGAAAAAAAGCCATAATCCACACAAATGAAATCATATAAATCATTTCAGAGCTTGAAGATAAATGTATCATCAAATAATTAGGAAGAGGATGGTTTGAGAGCACCACAAACGACCATGTAAAACGTTCACGTGTAGATAAGTTGTAATAATATTTTAGACATATAGCAATACTTATGTGACAATAAAAGTTTTATATATATTTCAATGGTTATCGATACATATTCCGAATTTGATTGGTCTTCACTGGTAATAACGCGTTTGTGTAAGCACTGCACAATTTCGTAAGGTATGCCTGACTCATTTCATCGTTTTGAATAGTGAAAATATGTTAACCTTAATGTAGTTTGTCGTGTTTTGTCACGTTTGCGGTGAGTGCTGTTACACATCCACTGTCTGAGAACACAGTACAAGTGATTTCCTTCAACTCAAGTGTCCACATTCGTCGTACAGAGCCTGAGCGTCTATAACAACCTTTCCACTTTGATGTGTCACCGTCACATGCTTTAGATGTGGCACAACACTTGCTCATTTATACAACTCGTTGCATAATTCCCATGAGAGGTGAATGATTAATGGTGCCATCCTGTAGTACTAAATCAGAAGGTATAGTGCCAAATAGGAAATTTGCTGAAGATTTCTATTCTGTTCAGTTGACTCCTGAGTCAACTGCTTTGTTAAGTTTTGAGCGATCTATCACACTGAATAGCGCTATTCCCATGGGGTGAACAGACGTTCTTCTCCTAGGAAGAATGGCAATAGCCTTACATACATATCGTACTGTAGACTGTGTGCATTCTGTATCCAATCTATTAGTAAACTATCATATGGATAAAACTCCGAGTTAAGAAAGACTTTAGCAGTAGTTAATTACAATCTCGTAGGGGTAGACAGTTATGAATGCTGGTACTCACAAACATCAAACGTCTGAAGCGTTCTCTTCATCTGTTACACTGACGTGAGGTATTTTCCATCCCATTTCATCAATTATAATCCAATTTCTCTTCAGGATCTACTTGAATGAGTGCGTTATTATCAGTTGCAATTTTTACCAGAGTAATTTCCTGTCTAGCATTCATGCTAATTCGTTTCATGTCTTCAGAGTATCCTATGATAAGCTTAAGATATAAGCCTGCTCTAAATGACCTGTGCTCTATTGTTGTTCTGTGTACCGGTTTCTCTAAGAACCATCTTGTGTTACCTAAACTGTTGAAGCTCAAGGCAACGCGGAAACATGCGTTTTAAAGATTGATGTTTGCATACATTGCTTGTGCGGTTAATCTCTGGCATTTTCAGTTCAGATCTTGTTTCCAGAAACAGAAATACTAAGGCATTAATTGTTACCGCAGTGATACCACCCTTTTTTCCCATCCAGTTACAGGAAACCTTTGCAAGGAGCGATTAATGCATTGTGGGTCTGGAGAAAAGTCGTGATTTCATGGCTTTTATTAAATTTTACTGAAGCATAGCACTTGTGTGAAAAGTATCCCTGACATATAATTCTACAGTAGCCGTTATTTGGAATGATGCTACTGTCAGGCATCGTGCCCTGCGATTTAAGAAAGTGATAGTTCTTCCTTGTCGTCATGTGTCCTCTCTGCGAGGTCCTACAATGATCGCTGCATGTGCTGGTTTTATACATTGTGCTCATCCTATTTTAGTTGGCGGTGTATCATAATTTCCTCAGCACAAAAGTCAGCTAGGTGTCGATCTCGGTTTGAAGTACGCAACTCGGAATGTTCTGAGACCTGGACAGTCAGTGACACGTATTTGGGTCATTGGGTGTCTCAACTAACTTATATCCTGGACCAGCTGCAGGGATGAAATCATAAATTGTCAGAATCAATTTTTTGCTGCAATATGAGTTCATTGTTAATGTTACACTTAATAATATTTGTACTGACTGCTAGTATATCTTTTTGGTGGCCTGACTTATAAAATTTGCTGCCAGTCTTCCGCAAAATGTGAATTTCTGAGAAACATAGTAGTGCTCATGTTGCATCTGCCTGACTTAAGTTTGTCACCTGTGTTGTTTTTTTTTCGATAAGTGTACTGACGTTTGCACATAGAACAATTCCATTTAAATTCTGTGTTAAAAATGCTGTACTCTATGTGCCAAGAGGTATTTCCACATTTTTTACCATCAATTTCTTAATGTAAATGACTCTTTATATTGATGAGATTAGGAATGCTATTATATGCCTCCAGTCCAAACGACGTGATACTCCAATCCGACTCACACAAAGTAAATCAAACATCGAACTAACGATCGCTCTTTTGTAGCCAGAGTTATAACATCACAACAAAACCTGAGCTGTTGTAGTGATGTGCATGGTGCTTGTCTTTATGAGCTCTTCAGGAAGATCTTGAGGAAAAAACGACTACCGAAACAAGCATCAAAATTTTGGTAGTATCGTAAATTGCAGAAAACATTGTTGTTGGTAAAGTATCAGCACAATTCCTCAGGCTGCTGCAAGCCACCAAATGAGTCGGAATAATACACATTATTCAATTTATTTTCCATATGCAACGTAGTGGCTTACAGGTCCTTGTGCAACATCTAAATTCACAATCACACATTCTTTAGATTTCCACATAGTCCGTGGCAACATATTATGCATAAACCTTCCTCTAAATCTTGAAGTAATGAATTTTTTGATGAATTTAAGAACATTGGAATCTCTCAGTGGTCTGTTGCATAATATGGCTTGGAGATTTTTCTTATGAGAAGTCCAATCCCTTTTCTCTGCCCTTTTCAATATGTTTCTTTTCTGACACGGAATGATCCCTTCATTATATTGAGTCTTTTCACTTCCTCAAGCTGATTCTGCTCGCTTTTCATATTTTTCACTGTCGGGTCATGACTGTCATTCCTCTGGGTAAAAAGCCATTCACTGAAAGATCTACCAGTGCAGGAATTAGAAATGACATAATTACATCAGATGTCTCAGGCATTGGTGAAATCCTAGGCGTTATAATCGATCCTTTTCTTCTAATTCATACTCCTTTCTCCTTCAGGACACTTTTAGCCACTGACACCGCTGACTGTATACAGTTTTTTAAACATCCCGTATGTATTTCCTTTTTTGTACGACAAGTGGCGTTCATAACTTGACAGAAGTTTACTTCAAAATCCAATTTAAGTTTGGTGTGCCTCGTTTTATCAACTGCAAATGCCGCAATGCATTATCCTAGACGAATCCGCCTACGTGTATGCAATGCGTTAGCTTTATCAGCTAAAATTCGATCTGCAGCATGATGCTCTAGAAGATCATTATTTGTAGCGTATGGAATATCGTGCCACATGTTTGTTTCAACCATCTGAGTGATCCCTTTAGTGCCATAAGCTAGCGGTTTGTGCAGCTTTGTTCCCCAACTGCTGCAGTTAAATGTAGGCATGTGTCCAGCTAGCTTGTTGAGAATTCTGCTAGTGCCTCTGATGCACTTCCTAGTACACAGGTTATGCTAGTGCATGGTTTAAGGTTTGCATTCCCTGCTATACGGGATGTTTCAGGAGGAACAGTAAATATTTTAGGATTCGGTAGTATAGACGAAGTGCAATAAAAATGCCGTATAACATGTGCCCAGTTTTTATTGAGTACAGAGATACAACTGAGTTCAATGCATTTTCCTTTCGTGTACAACGGTTGCTATGAGTTGCTATGTTGATATGTTGCTATGTTGGCGAATGTCAGCAGAAGAGTGTTCATGTTCACGTTGTGAAGTTGTGCTTTAGTTTACCTTGAAGTTTTCATAGTGATTTGTTGACCAAGTCTACTGTACTGTAGCATGTAAATATGTCACACGTATTTACACAGGATGAGTGTGCCGATATGGTATCCGTGTATGGGTTTTGTAACGGAAACGCTGCTACTGCTTGAAGAGAATATGGCATACAATTTCCTAAGACCAGACTACCAGTTCCAAAAGTGTTTCCTCGTGTGTTCAACAACACTGCGTAACGCTGGTACAGTGCTCAGCAGTCATATTGCATCTGAGCAAGTAAACGAATAGACTGTGGATGAAGTAAAAGACATTATTCAGTCGGTAGAACGTAGTCCTTCAAAAATCACACGGAGAATTTCTGCATGTATTGGTGTTCCACATACAAGAGTACGGCGGACGTTGAGTATGCACGGGTTCCATCCATATCATTCACAGCTCATTCAACACCTACGAGCAGGAGATGAAGATAGACGATTGGAATTTTGTCATTGTATACTTTAAAACCACCAGGTGATCCCATTTTTACTCTTGACTGACGAAGCCACTGTCACTCGTGATGGCATCAATAACACTAGTGATTCAAATCAGTCGTCCGAAGAAAACCGACATGCCATTGCGATGACACATTTTCAAGAACGCATCCCTGTAAATGTGTGGTATGGTCTCATAGACAATCAGTTGATTAGGCCTGTTGCATTACCGCATCGTCTGACAGGACTCTATTATCTATGCTTCCTTGAAAATGAGCTTCCAGCATTATTGGAAGAGATTCCTTTCGTTACAAGAATACGTATGTTCATGAAGCATGACGAAGCTCCTGCACATTGCAGTTGTCAGGTAGATATGCCATCTAAACCCTTTATTACACAGAAGATAGATCGATCGATACGGGAAAGATTCTTGGCCACCAAGGTCTCCCGACCCTACCACATTTCGATTTTTGCCTGTGGGGATGGTTGAAAGGCGAAGTCTATACAGAAAAAGTAACAAGAGCCGATTTGACTGTTAGCATTATAACTAATGCAGCCCTCATAAAGGAATGCAAAGACGGCTTCAGAAGAGCAAAGCGTGGTGTTACCAAGAGAAGTCAAAAGTGCATCGAAGTTGGCGGTGCAGTTTTTGAAAATCGGCTTTGACCGTCTTCATTTGCCTTTGCTTCAAGTTCGTTTGGGTTACATACTTATAGCTCTGTCTCTGTTCTCAATAAATATTGTACACGTGTGATATGGCATTTGTTATTGCAATTCGTCTATACTCCCACCTCCTAAAATATTTACTATTCCTCCTGAAACGCCCTGCCCAAATCGTCCACATCCAACCAACCGTTGTGCAATGATGGGGAGCCAAGCCTTTTAACTAAAATCTTGTTCCCTCGATGTCTTATGATGTGCTCTACTGAGAAACACATCTGAGTCATAGCTTCTCTGCAGTTCTTCCGTGCACAGATTCTCAGCAAAGTTGTCGCCTTTCTGAGATGAAAGTTCTAGGCTTAGGGATTAGTAGTTCTCTGCACTTTCGAAACAGTAAATATCTCTCTTGACCAGTTCGGTAAGTAGGATTTCTCAGATGCTGTCTCGTACTTTGAAATACATTGTAAACCACCTACATTAAATTTCTGTCTGTGTGGATCCATCATTTTAAAGTAATTGTATACTGCACGTAGAAGCTCATAAACACAACAATAACGTGGTGTCGTTTTTATTGTATTATGTTTAGTTCAGTTATACTATGTGATCAAAAGTATTCGGACACCCCCGAAAACATACTTTTCTCATATTAGGTGCACTGTGCTGCCACCCACAGCCGGGTACTCCATATCAGTGACCTCAGTAGTTATAAGACATCGTGAGAATGCAGAATGGGGCGCTCCGCGGAACTCACGGGCTTCGAACGTGGTCAGGTGATTGCCTGTCACTACTGTCATACGTCTGTACGCGAGATTTCCACACTCCTAAACATCCCTAGGTCCACTGTTTCCGATGTGATAGTGAAGTGGAAACGTGAAGGGACACGTACAGCACAAAAGCATACAGGCCGACCTCGTCTGTCGACTAACAGAGACCGCCGACAGTTGAAGAGGGTCGTAATGTGTAATAGGCAGACATCTATACAGGTCATCACACAGGAAATCCAAACTGCATCAGGTTCCACTGAAAGTACTGTGACAGTTAGGCGGGAGGTGAGAAATCTTGGATTTCATGGTCGAGCGGCTGCTCATAAGGCACACCTCACGTCGGTAAATGCCAAACGACACCTGGCTTCGTGTAAGGAGAGTAAACATTGGACTACTGAACAGTGAAAAAACGTTGTGTGGGGTGACGAATCACGATACACAATGTCGCGATCCGCCGGCAAGGTGAAGGTGTGACGAATGCCCGGTGGACGTCATCTGCCAGCGTGTGTAGTGCCAACAGTAGAATTCGGAGGCGGTGGTGTTATGGTATAGTCGTGTTTTTCATGGAGTGGGCTAGCACCCCTTGTTTTGCGTGGAACTATTACAGCACAGACCTACATTGATGTTATAAGCACCTTGTTGCTCCCCACTGTTGAAGAGCGATTCGGGGATGGCGACTGCATCTTTCAATATGATTGTGCACCTGTTGATAATGCATGGCCTGTGGCGGAGTGATAACACGACAACAACATCCCTGTAATGGACTGGCCTGCAGAAAGTCCTGACCTGAATCCTATAGCACAATTTTAGGATGTTTTGCAACGCCGCCTTCGTGCCAGGCCTCACCGACAGACATCGATACCTGTCCTTAGTCCAGCACTCCGTGAAGAATGGGCCGTCATTCCCCAAGAAACCCTCCAGCACTTGATTGAACGTATGCCTACAAGAGTGGAAGCTGTCATCAAGGCTAACGGTGGACAAACACCATATTGAAATCCAGCATTACCGATGGAGGGCGCTACGAACTTTTAAGCCATTTTCAGTCAGGTGTCTGGGTACTTTCCGTCACATAGTGAATACTGTCCAGTTATTTGTAGGAAAATATCTAACCATTTGCACGATCCTCAAAGATTAAAACACGTCCACATTTTTTTTTTTATCTTCCGGTTCAGAGTTTCCTCGATACTCACTTTCATGTGGGTGTAATATGAGCAATAGTGTATTATGTACCTCTCTATTACCATCTTTAAATATCTATTGTTAAATGATGAGTTTGAAGGGCGTCTCAACAGTGATTCCTCCCCATGTGCAGCAGCTGTTAAAGAAACCCCTGCAACTTCCTTTCCTGTTTTTGTTTTCATCGGTAGTGCCCAGGCAAATTTGGAATACGTGTCAATAACCATTAAAATACACTCTAATACATAAACAATGATGGCCCATAAAGACGTTATCAGAATGAGATGGAAACCAGCTGATGAAAGGCATGTACAGATATATAAATGTTACTCATTTATTTAATGTCGATTAATAAGTGCTGTAATCAGGTAAACTCTGATCGTTTTTCAGATTCAGACATGATTATCAATACTACTTTTTAACTTCTATGATATTTCTGTTAGTAAGCATAGGGGCTTGTATGGAAGGATTAAATACTAGGGGTTGTATGGAAGAATTAAATACTACTTAGTACAATATATTTTCTAAAATGCAGAGAAAGTAATGGAACAAAATGTAGATGGTCAAAGGTAGCATTGATCTGGCGACACACTGATGAGCTTATACTTCCACCATAACTGTCAATTATCAATCCACTTGTGGTCAATATTTAAAAACCACGATGAAACTTTGACCACCCAGAAGTAAATACATTGATGCAGAGTTTTCCTAAGCGCTTTATTAAAACTCATAAATGAAAAAAGACCTTGTACAGCATATAAATCACTGTGATCCACTATCAAAATTATAAACATAAAGAAAGGTACTAAGATGGAACACCACACACACACGCACACAAACTCACACACACACACACACACACACACACACACACACACACACACGCACACAGTCTGCCACCATAGCTGAGTGGACAGCACACCAGCTTGTCACGCCAGGGTGCCTGGGTTCGTTTTCTGACTGGGTTTGAAATTTTCTCTGCTCAGGGACTGTTTGTTTGTGTCGTCTTCACCATCCTCTTCGACGCGCAAGTAGCCGAAATGGCGTCACCTCAGAAGACTTGCACCAGGCGATCGGGTCTGCCCGCCAGGAGGCCTTCGCCAAAGGACATTTCATTTCATTTTTCACACACACAGCTCCATATTTAGCTGAGCATAATACCTTCAATTTCATCCATCTAAGACCTAAATCCTTTTTCCAAAACATCTATTTCAGTTAGAATTAAGCTTATCTGTGTTTCATTATTGAGACAGTACCTGGCACTTGTGGCCAAACATTCATTCCTTGTTTGCAGAGGTATTTGGCATTATTTATTTTACCTACATCACTGCCTGAACCGCAATAGCTTGTTATTTGAGCAATATACTATTGACATTTACTGTTTTTAGTTGTACACACATTAACAATTATAAATGAGCCTTTGTCTATATACCGAAGATTGATGTATGCATTCCTTAGTTCCGTACTGTCTTCGGCATCAACACTGTTTTATAAATTGTATATCTTAAATCCTGGGTTAACAATGACCAGTGGTCAAGGTAGTCCCAAAAGAAAGAAATTACGCAGATGACTTCAGGAATCTTAATATAGTGGCAGATATGTACATTTTAACAGATAACTTATCGGCTATGTGTTCTGAGAATTAATCGAGTAACATGCATCATCCAGCTGGAAAAATAGATCACTTTACCGTTAAATGACATCAGTGGATTTAGCACAACCTGATTTTATCACTTTTTCTCATACGATTTTAAGTATCAACAGCTTCGCCAATTGTTTGTAAGAAAATCGGCTCTACAATCACCATTAAGCGTATACTGATAGAACTTTACTACCAACCGTTATACACTAAACACCCAAAAACACCCAACTGAGAGCCCACAGTGAGCTGTAAAACGATTGGAATATGAGTGGTCAAAGTAACCACAGCAGTCAAAATATACTTGATTTATGGTATGGTATCCTCTTTTTGTTCTAATGATTTTTCTTTATTTGTGACCAGTTTTCGGCTTATTGGGACATTTTCGGGAAAAACTGACTTGTATCTGCAAGGGACATTAGTTCTTAGCTAAGCAACACTATAAGCAAAGGTACAGTCCACTTTCTCAGAATGTTTTACACCAGACTTCTTTTTTAACGTTGAAATTACACTTTATGCAACGGACAATAATAAGCCTAATAAATAATTAAAATAAACAGTATTACAGTATTACTGGTTACATGTTTATAATGCTAAAGGTTGTAAGGTTTTAACACTGGTTGAAAAACTGTCAAACTAAGCACTCTTCAATTATGTTGTGCACCAAACAGGATTTTAACGTTGTAAATTAGACTTTACGCAATGGAAAAAATTAATCACAACAATTACAGTACGCAGTAGTAGAGTATTACACGCTATTTTCGTTATGATGTCGTATTCGTGAGGTTGTAACATTGGTTGAAAGGTTTTGGCAGGATCTTTGATGAGGATATGATAGGAATTCTGTGTGAGTAACTATTTCAGTTTCTCAGCACATTCGGTATTCTCTGTGAGAACCTAAGTACTGCTCTTATCTGCTTTCCTGAGGATGTTGGTATTCTAATTTCTTCTTTAGGTTCTTTAGTGTGTTCTGGTCCACAGATTGTGACGTAGGAGTGTCTAACTCATTCCATTTTTGTACATCACGACTGACTATGTGTTTGTTTGCAGTGTCGCCCTGGAATCTCAATGACTGGAGTAGAACTGTGTTTAGTGATGAGTCCCATTTCGAATTGAGTCCTGTTGACCAGTGAAGACTTGTACGGAGAGGTCCTGGACAATGGTGGGATACTAACATGACTATTTCCCACCATATGGCACGACAACGAGGAGTGATGGACTAGGGTGCCATTTCTTTTTATATGAGGTTGTCATCCATGGCATCGTTACCACACAGTAGTACATAGACCCATTTTTGTTGCTCTTCGTGGCGAGCCATCCTGGGCTTACATTTCAGCAAGATAATGTCTGCACACTGATAGCGAGAGTTTCTGTTGTTTGTCTCCACGCTTGGCAAACCCTACATTGGCAAGCGAGGTAGCTGTACCCTTCCCCGGTGGAAAAGGTTTGGAGCATAGTTGGCAAGAATCTCCAGCCACGTCAGGATTTTGATGACCTAATTGCACCAACTGGACAGAATTTGGGACGATATCCCTCAGGAGGACATCTAACAACTCAGTCAGTGACAAGTAGAATAATTGTTTCCATAAGGGTCAGATATGGACCAACACGTTATTCACTTGCGTTTCTGGAATTGCAATCATTTGTTTGTCTCCAAATGTACATCACATCTACCGATTTCCGTCCCATTTGGCTAATTTGTGGTGCGTCGTTTCTTGTCTTAGTGTGTATATTTGAAACCCTTATTCCTTTGCAAATATTGCCTCATATCTATGAGATCTGCTTGCGGTAAGTCATACAAGCTTTATATTATAATACATCTAAGTGGGAATATTTTGTGCACCTGTTTGTGGAGTTCTCAAAACTATCGTATTCACAATTATTTGATGATGCGTCTTTCTCTAATCACAGAAATGATTCATACGTTTTCATTCATGACTGTCATATTTCCGATGGCAGCCATTGCTGCGAATAGTCGTAACCATTCTACTGTTTTGTTGAGGTGATTGTAACATATTTACTGCAGAAATCAGTTGTTTTCTAAGCTGGATGAACACACCTCACTTATGCAGCATCTAGCATCCATTGTTGGTTTAATATTGGTATTCTATTTCTCACTGCTTAGGTTTTGATCTTCCACTGGCATTCTTATTCACATCAGTCAAACCCGATATTTCACCATACATTTCTAGATATTTTGGTAAATAACTCTTTGGTTTTGGGACTATTAGGAGTATAAGATTTAGTAAAGTGAATGTTCTTACAATTTCTCTACCAACCAACCTGTACTGTTTGCTCGTTTAAACATATTCATTGTGTATCTATTGCATATGATTTTCCTCTCCTAACTCGATGTATTTTAGCTATTTTGGCATTGCTTTGACTAAATGGCATCTTTTTCCACCTTCGAGGGTGATTCAAAAGATCCATTAACTTGTATAAATGTTTCCCTTAGCGATTGAGTTTGCTCCAAAGGCTTAACTTTCGCATTCGTAATTTCTGTGAATGGCCTTGATGAATTTATGTTTTGTCGACATGTTTTGTGCTAAACTCAATTCAATAAAGTATGCAGACTGATATGTATTAATGAATGGTGTTTGCTTGTTGTATGTCCAAGATTATTTCAGTCTTGTCAACCTGTGCATTTACCTTATTGATTAATCTCAGAAATGTTGTGACAATTTCTTCACGAACTTTACGTTCCGTATTATGATCTCCAAGAGGTCCCTTTTTATGTCTTAACATTTTTTTCAGTTTCATGAACCTTCATAGTTACTGTACTGATGCGATCAGTACAACATCTGCACCTTCATAGTGAGGCGTCGTTGTCACTGATACCACCACCAGTCAGTGTCTGGTGACAGTTGGTAGCACATCCAAAGACTTCGACGGAAGCCGATAGAGGTCACACAGGACAACGCCGCAGCCAATGATGTGCGACTGGTGAGCCTGCCTCGACCCAGCTGCCGTCAACAGCGACCTCTGCAGATTGGGTACAGGACAGCCCTGTGTCAGTTCTCTGTGAGCTAGTGTGCAGACGTCGATGTATTCCTACAGTGTTGTTGAGTGGTGCCCTCCGTTGCAGTGTACATCAGACTATGTTTACAGACGGTAGTTATGGCTTGATCAAAGTGGCGTAAATATATGTTTACAATCTGTGCAGATCTATTATTTGCTCTTGTCCAGACCTTTACACCAACAATTTACTGCGCCGCCGCTCCTGACCACCAATCTTCCTATGCTAATATCCACTGAGCGTTAAAACACACAGTGTGACGTATGACAGCTTTTGAAACGGTCGGTTCTTGTTTCAGTTTTTGCATCCACATATGGACGAATGTTCTGTCTCTCTATGATACACCTCTCAGGCTGAGTTCCTGACATGCATGTACCTACCTATTTTCTTTACTGTATCTATGAAGTTAAAAGAAACTCTTGGAAGTTTCGTCTACATCGCCCATATTCCAGTTTTCTTATTTTATCAATAACTGGAAACCTGCTTCCTCTGTGGCCGAGCGGTTCTAGGCGCTTCAGTCCGGAACCGCGCTGCTGCTATGCTCGTAGGTTCGAATCCTGCTTCGGGCATGGATGTGTGTGATGTCTTTAGGTTAGTTAGGTTTAAGTAGTTCTAAGTCTAGGGGACTGATGACCTCAGATGTTAAGTCCCAAAGTGCTTAGAGCCATTTGACTCATTTAAACTAGAAAACTGTACCATGTGTGACTCTAGCAATCTTCCAATATTGTTTTAAATAGATTGAATGTAACTTCAGTTCCTACATATGCTTGAAAATTTGCTTTATATTCCTACTGTCAGGTTTGAAGGCGTTAATGACGTTAGAGTTACCGCTTGCGAGCCTTTCCAAATCCTAGAGTATGTCTGACTAGAATAAAAGACGTCATCCCCAATATGACTGCAAATATAGAAATATTTCCGTGTTTGATTCTTGTCTGTTTTCCACTTCAACATCGTCGCATATAAACACAGTGTGGTAGGATATAACTGCTTTGCTGGATGTTCAGAATGTCACATCATTAATTTTGTGCAGTCTCCTGTAATAGCTGGTATTTGGGCTGAAATAATGTTTCTGAAAATATGTACACATCCTCTAGAAAATCCCATCTGGATGTGTTAGCACTGACATAATCGGACGAGCTAAAAATTATCGCTTATATGTTAAGGGAAAGAGGTATTTCATTCTTCTTGTTCTTCTCTTCTTCATTGGAACTGCAGGACCAGTTGGTTGGTGTGAAGTCCCTGTGACGAGAGTATTTTGTTCACTTGGTCATGGTGATGGCTATTCAAGGGACTATCCAAGGAATATTTTTTTTGGGAGGCAGGCCGGAGGCAATAGAAAACACATGTACCTCTATGAACATGTTTAAATATTAACATAGTTCCGTGCCTAGATCTATCATGATACGTACATATTCATATATTTTCATGTATACTTACACACCACGCATCATATAATTGAGTGACGATTTCTTCTGTATGATGCTGACTTTGACGAGGTAACAGCAAAAATTTGGTCCATACTTTCTCATACAATCTGTATGCATATGGCTGCCATATTAATCGTCTGTGAAAGGCATGCTGGACCACATAAGTGTCATATGCTTAAGATTTCAAATGCATACTCTCCTCCCCCCCCCCCCCCCTGTGAAGATGGCAGAAAGTTGCATAGAAGTATCACCTACATAAAATAACATCGCTCTTATGTCACTACATCGCGGAATTTCGCTAACACATTGCAGAACACATGATCTGACATCATTCTCACCTTAACGCATTGTTTTGTTATCACTGCTGTTATATTGTGTATTGAATTAAACGCCATTATTTTCACATCTGACGATGTTTGTGATGATATCATTGCCACACCTGCATGAAGTACAAAAGAAAAATTAGTTAAATACATTTTTAGTGCCGTTTCTTAAAACCTTCAACATCATACTTGATAATACTTTCATGACAGGTGTAGTGAGGATGAGATTGGCCCTGCTGCTCTATGTTTCGACATGTTGACTCTTTTAGAGTTCTTGCTCGAAAGGAAGAAAACACTTCTTAATCTAGTGTTAATAAGCATTATTCATAATAGTGTACGCAACTTTAAAAAAGTAGAGCTATAGATCATCTTTTATTTTTGGTATGAAAGAAAAAATACGCTAGGCTCTATATCCAGTTCACTGCTGTAGCACGTGCCATCACTTATACAGCTGAAAATGAATATGGTTAATGTACTTGACTTTCAACCTGATAAATGCGCAGTAATAGTGCTAGGTGGTAATTTCAATGTTGGAAATGAAAGTATATTGCAAGTTTTGAACACTGAAGCATTCCCCATACACTCTGCCAACCATTATGGACAATGACGACTGCACGACATTAGTGTATTCAAGACGTCTAATAACGCTAGGCATCCTAAAGACTCTGAAACTAATTATTCTGAAAGACGTTCCATTGCTGTGACTGGAGAACATGGATTCGACAAGAAGACTCATGAGTGTGTTAATGCTCATTTCTCGTTCGAGTGATTTTAATCTAAAAACACGTGGGAGCTGTGGTTTGCAAGTTACACAAAACTTGTGGACAGGAAGCTGGTGTTGACAGATGTGAAAATTACCGCACTATCAGTTTAATAAGCCACGGATCCAAATGCTAACACGAATTCTTTACAGACGAATGGAAAAACTGGTAGAGGCCGACCTCGGGGAAGATCAGTTTGGATTCTGTAGAAATGTTGGAACACGTGAGGCAATACTGATCCTACGACTTATCTTAGAAGCTAGATTAAGGAAAGGCAAACCTACGTTTCTAGCATTGGTAGACTTAGAAAAAGCTTTTGACAATGTTGACTGGAATACGCTATTTCAAACTCTGAAGGTGGAAGGGGTAAAATACAGGGAGCGATAGGCTATTTACAATTTGTACGCAAACCAGATGCCTGTTATAAGAGTCGAGGAGCATGAAAGGGAAGCAATGGTTGGGAAGGGAGTGAGACAGGGTTGTAGCCTCTCCCCTATGTTATTCAATCTGTAAACTGAGCAAGCAGTAAAGGAAACAAAAGAAAAATTCGGAGTAGGAATTAAAATCCATGGAGAAGAAATAAAAACTTTGAGGTTCGCCGATGACATTGTAATTCTGTCAGAGACAGCAAAGAACTTGGAAGAGCAGTTGAACGGAATGGACAGTCTCTTGAAAGGAGGATATAAGATGAACATCAACAAAAGCAATACGAGAATAATGGAATGTAGTTGAATTAAATCAGGTGATGCTGAGGGAATTAGATTAGGAAATGAGACACTTAAAGTAGTAAACGAGTTTTGCTATTTGGGGAGCAAAATAAATGATGATGGTCGAAGTAGAGAGGATATAAAATGTAGACTGGCAATGGCAAGGAAAGCATTTCTGAAGAAGTTAAATTTATTAACATCGAGTATAGATTTAAGTGTCAGGAAGTCTTTTCTGAAAGTATTTGTATGGAGTGTAGCCATGTATGGAAGTGAAACATGGACGATAAATAGTTTAGACAAGAAGAGAATAGAAGCCTTCGAAATGTGGTGCTACAGAAGAATGCTGAAGATTAGCTAGGTAGATCACATAACTAATGAGGAGGTATTGAATAGAATTGGCGAGAAGAGAAATTTGAGGCACAACTTGACTAGAAGGAGGGATCGGTTGGTAGGACATATTCTGAGGCATCAAGGGATCACCAATTTAGTATTGGAGGGCAGCGTGGAGGGTAAAAATCGTAGAGGGACACGAAGAGATGAATACACTAAACAGATTCAGAAGGATGTAGGTTGCAGTAGGTACTGGGAGATGAAGAAGCTCGCGCAGGATAGAGTAGCATGGAGAGCTGCATCAAACCAGTCTCTGCACTGAAGACGACAACAACAACAACAACATAGAAAGATGTTGTAGTTTAAACCCAACTGACTACGATTACTTTCCTAAACAGCTAATACCATTGTTACGTGATAGTTCACAGAGATTCAGTGTGATGTGCTCATTTCTAAGTATGAACATCAGAATTCAAACGCATGATATCAAATTGCTTGACTCCTCCTATTAACCTGCGCTGTGAGGGCTATAAAAAAGAAACCAATAAAATAATTTGTAATGTGTATGTTTCTTTCTCAAAAATGTGCACAGCCACTGTAGCTTAGCAAGTTCGTGGCAGAATGGTAACGACTTTGTTTTTTCTGAAACATAGGTTTATACAAAAATAAACACCTTAATCACTAAGCTACAGTGACTGGACATCTCTGTAAAGTCTTAAATCTCATTAAATTACAGGGTGGGGCTGACAAAAGATGAAACTATTTTTCAAGAAAATATTATTCTACTACTGTACATTTTCCAACACTGATACTGGTGAACATCAAAAAATGTTCCTCTCTTTTCCTACCTCTCTACTGCATTTACACGGAAGTAGTTCCCAAATAATTTTTAATATACACTTCAAATTCACACTTCATCGCTGTCAAACAGGTGGGAGGAAAAAAAACCTAGGTATTCTGTTCGTAAATTATGCTTATATGTAATTAATGCTAATGGAGGTGATAGTAGCTGACTTCAGCATAGTGTGGAGACACTGTTCCGTTATTTGCATGAGTACCGTGGTCGCACAGATAGCTTACAAAATCACTGAACACAGCTTTGACATATGTTTGTCCTTGCTCAGCCTGCTATAATACTTACACCCTTGATTTTTTCGTAAAACTGAAGGACATTTTGATAGAACGGAATTTGAAAAATGTACATGCATAGTAGAAATAGTAATAATAGCCTACATAACACACAATTTTAATCAAGTTGTGGGATGCAAACACATAGATGGTTAAATGTACACATATTGTCATGTAAGAGGGGTAATTTCACCAGAGAATTTATTTTCCTTACTTTCACATTAGCATGTAGATTTTACTATATGTTATTTACATTGATCACAAATAAACTCTTTGTGTCCTTCATGTGGTGGGGAGAGCTCACGCCACCACTCTTCACATTCGCCACATTTTAGCCACTCCACATCATCACAACACCCATCACATCCTTGCCGGATGTAAACATTATTCTCTGAATTTCCTTTCCCTTCTGATTTGCTTGCTCTTGTGAATTTGTAGGTCTCTTGCGCTTGCATGTATTTTCGTTCTCGCTTTTCTCATCCCCTTGTTCTGTCGGGGATTCGTCTCGGTGAGCAATTTTGCAGGTTCTGCCTTCATCCTTCCTCCTTGTTTCTTTTCTTCTTGCTCTTTTAACCTTTGCTTGTCCTTAAGGATGTTCTTATGATGGGAATAAGCTGAAATCTTCGATTTCTTGACATTTCGTTTCCTTTTGTTGCGGTTTTAATATTTAGGAAGGGAATGAATGACGATGACAGGTATTCGCGGTGAAAGGGAGGGAATGGTGGGTTGATTTCTTTGATCATTGGTAGCTGATGATTGACTCATTTCGCCTTTCATGGTAACTGCTCCTGCTTCTTTCCCCTATTGGTCACCATAATCATAGTTGGGGAGAGCGCTGGTTATTGATTCATCCTGATCTTTCATTGCTAGTAAGTCGACTCTTGTTGTTTCAGCTACTAATAAATCTTCTGTGAACACATCCAGAGTATAAGGATAAGCCCCTGTGTTACGGAAAGACGCTAAAATTTTCGTAGTAGTTGTGACTCTTTGAAATTCTGCACAGAATAGACCTGACACTCCCATCTCAATAACAGCACTCCCTGGACTGCTACATTGCCATTTTCCAATTAGTTCTACATAGAATTCCTTGAATGCGCCAAATATGACTTTATCTAACTGCTGTAGCATACGACTTCGCATGAGGTAGCAGACTTAGCAAAAGAATATGATGTTGTCTGTAAGATTCTACAGCCTAGAGGGTATAATGAGAGACTTAGTTATCAAGACCCAGCACGACGGAGTCATGTTCAAAATGCTTAAAATGTTTGATGAAGTGCTACAGCAAAACCAGGAAAAATTCAGAATTCATGTAAACTGCTGAATGCAGGTGGCATGAAATGTCCACATAGATTACAACAACCTATGGCTGTTACTGTTTGAGCTCTCTCTGCTGATTCAGATTTCTTTATACATTTCTTCCCCTTTGTTGGCCAAATTTTGGGAGTCTTACCAGGAACAGTAGATACGCCAGTCGCGTCCATGTTGTGCAGCATGTGAGGTGGGAACTTATACTTCTGCAGACATTCTTTGAGATTCTGAAGGTACCTTTCTCCTTGTACCTTGTTGAACCCTACAGCTATTCCTAAGCTGCGCTGCTTGAAGGAAATGGTACACACAGGCTTTTCCTGCAACCTTTACTTCATTGTTAAGCGATACTGTAACTCATTCTGCTCAGCAAATTCATACGTCATTTTCATGAGCGTCTTACGGGTCATTCCGTAAAATCTAGACCCGAACTCTTTAATATATTTGGCTAATTGTGTTTCCATTTCTTCACTGAATACTTTACTGTGTATTGCCATGGAGTTAGCTACGGCACTCCAACTAAAAGGATAACTAATACCAATTAATATTAAAGTTACTATATTGACTAATAAATGTAAATTTTAAAAAAATTAATGACTCTAACCAACTGAACTAATCTTCGCTAATTTGAGCCTATAAGTATTGCTTCACTGCAACCAACTTTGTTCGAAGCAGACCTTTGATTGACCCCCTCATTAATGAGTATTACCACTTCACCATGCTGCTCTTGGGTGATACATGATTTATCGATTTTTTTGTAGTTTCCCATTTTACTTAATCTAAAAATACAAATAAGATCTCTATTACAACAAACGGTGTTGCTAAACAAAGCATGCACATGGTAAAACGCTACACCAATGTACCAAATACATGGTAAACTTGGGCATTTAATGAACGCACTGTTAACATGATATGCATACTTGGCCAACGGTACCATTACTCACACAGATGGGACTGGTCGTGCCACTATCAGCTTGCAAATAGCAACGTCCTAATCACAAATATGGATTTTTCCGTGCTATTACAATCAATCACGTTCATTTCTTCTGACGACTTCGACAGTGAGTCTAACGTCATCTTAAAATTACAGCCAAGATGGTGAAAAATTTCTTATCTGTATCATTACAATAGTCGTATAAATAGTTATACGATTACCCCTGACTGAGATACTCAGATGTTATTCATTGTTACCAGCAGGTAAAAAACAACTGCATACATAAACCTGTCTGTGAACCATTACCCTCCAGCATCTCAACTATCGATAAAATTACGCACAAATGTAATGAATAATGTGTGCGTGAGAGACAGAGAGAGAGAGAGAGAGAGGAATGGGTTAATACTTTCAAGTGAGTTTTCCTCTCTTATTCTGCCACGTGGCGTTCTCTGCTGATGACACTTCACGAAGCTTTCACTACAGTGTACAGAACACAAGTGATGCACAACTTGTCAAGAGAGGAGAGACGGGGTTGACCTCGTAGACAACTCACAGAATTGCCTCAGAATGGAGAACATTGATCTAGGGAACATTGGCCTTTGACCTCGCTGATAAGGTGCACAATGCGCCCTTTGTCCCAGAAGCGGTAGTGATCCATTATTTTGCCTTGCTACGTGAGCTGAACGAAAGCGAAACGAGGATAATGGAATGTAGTCGAATTAAATCGGGTGATGCTGCCGGAATCAGACTAGGAAAGAGACGCTTAAAGTAGTAAAGGAGTTTTGCTATTTGGGGAGCAAAATAACTCACGATGGTCGAAGTTGAGAGGATATAAAATGTACACTGGCAATGGCAAGGAAAGCGTTTCTGAGGAAGACAAATTTGTTAACATCGCGTATAGATTTCAGTGTCAGGAAGTCGATTCTGAAAGTATTTGTATGGAGTGTAGCCATGCATAGAAGTGAAACATGGACGATAAATAGTTTAGACAAGAAAAGAATAGAAGCCTTCGAAATGTGGTACTACAGAAGAATGCTGAAGATTAGTTGGGTAGATCACATAACTAATG
The DNA here is from genome assembly GCF_021461385.2 of Schistocerca piceifrons. Lineage (NCBI taxonomy): Eukaryota > Metazoa > Arthropoda > Insecta > Orthoptera > Acrididae > Schistocerca > Schistocerca piceifrons. The sequence goes on along the minus strand of NC_060146.1, from coordinate 164,398,128 downwards.
AGGAGATACTGAATAGGATTGGGGAGAAGAGGAGTTTGTGGCACAACTTGAAAAGAAGAAGGGGTCGGTTAGTAGGACATATTCTGAGGCATCAAGGGATCACCAATTTAGTATTGGAGGGCAGCGTGGAGGGTAAAAATCGTAGAGGGAGACCAAGAGATGAATACACTGAGCAGATTCAGAAGGATGTAGGTTGCAGTATGTACTGGGAGATGAAGAAGCTTGCACAGGATAGAGTAGCATGGAGAGCTGCATCAAACCAGTCTCTGGACTGAAGACCACAACAACAACGTGAGCTCTTAATATTTGTAAACAATATACAAAAAGAGACCAACGTACCTTGTTGTTGACATCGACGGAGCACATCCAGAAAGAGAAGAACCAGAGGATGGGATGCAGGTGCGCGCACTGCGAGCTGCTGCCGACCAGCTGTTTCATCACGTGCGCCACACCGACCGGCCCATCAGGCATCGTCTGCCCGAAGCCCAGCACCTGGCAGTCGATCACGAACGATGGCTGCATGCTGCAAGAAGCAGGGAAAATACCACAGGATCCCTGACTCCCTACAGAGCTTTTCAGTTCCAGTCAAAATTCATTAACTATGGGTTATGAAGGCTTCAACTCGAAATGTAACTGTCTCCACTAGAGAGTATTGTAGTATACGATACTTTGGACTGTTGAAGTACTCGATACTGCTGTGTTTCATAATGAGAAGTTTGGAATTTGAATGGCGTCTTGTGTTGGGGAATAATTTTGTTTTGAAGTTGTTTTCTATAAATGTGCAGGTTAACAATTTAGATAAAAACAATGGAGTCTCATTGTTCAATGTTATACTAATAAACATTAAGATATAACAGTTTTCTGAAAGAATGAAATTTTATAGGTTAAATAATTAAGAAAAATTACTCAAGATATGTGAGCGTGTCTTTAAGCCCAATATTACACTACTGGCCATTAAAATTGCTACAACAAGAAGAAATGCAGATGATAAATAGGTATTCATTGGACAAATATATTATACTAGAACTGGCATGTGATTACATTATCGCGCAATTTGGGTGCATAGATCCTGGGAAATCAGTACCCAGGACAACCACCTCTGGCCGTAATAACGGCCTTGATCCGCCTGCGCATTGAGTCAAACAGAGCTTGGATGGCGTGTACAGGAACAGCTGCCCATGCAGCTTCAACAAGATACCACAGTTCATCAAGAGTAGTGGCTGGCGTATTGTGACGAGCCAGTTGCTCGGCCACCGTTGACCAGACGTTTTTAGTTGGTGAGAGATCTGAAGAATGTGCTGGCCAGGGCAGCAGTTTAACATTTTCTGTATCCAGAAAGGCCTGTACAGGACCTGTAACATGCGGTCGTGCATTACCCTGCTGAAATGTAGGGTTTCGCAGGGATCGAATAAAGGGTAGAGCCACGGGTCGTAACATATCTGAAATGTAACGTCCGCTGTTCAAAGTGCCGTCAGTGCGAACATTGTTGTATACAAAGAGGTATAGTACATGATAAGGACATATGGCCAAGTTATGGTGCCAATAAGCTTGGTAATTTCAGAACAGATGACGTCAGTCTTCTGCAGGGGTTGGTAATAGCTAAACTAGAAGTACTCGATAAAGAAGAAATCGATACATTAATGATAAACAACACTGTCAAGCAAACGATCAGCAAATCTGCATTGTGTAGTAAAGACAGTCATTTAGAGAGTAACGATCAATCAGTAATGGAGTCATTGTTAGTTCAGTACAAAGATTTATTTAACTCAGGTAGTTCATTGCCAGCCATAACCATTACATAGCATCAGATTCCAATGGCCACTCACACACCAATGAACAGAAAGCACCAAAGGCTACGGAACCAGACACTGATAGCACATTTCATGGATCAGCAGCTTGAGGAAAGCATAAAAGAACACAGCGATAGTTTGTGGTCAGCAAGTAAAGTAACTGCACTGAAAGAGTCACTTGATGGAACAAAGAAATATCGATTCTGCTGTGATTACATATTTTTAAACAAATGAGCAGTAAGCGATGAATATCAAATTCTCAATACAACCAAAACTTTGCGTAACCTGGGGCAATGTAATTTTTCCCACAATAGATTCAATGAGTTGTTATCACCTAACTGAAGTATGTCCAGATGACAGGCCTCAGGCAGCGTTTAAAACATCATCTGGTCGCTACCAGTATCACAGAATGCCTTTTATGTAAAGAACGTGTCCTCAACATTCCAGCACTTGCCAGACCGAGTTCGTTGAGGTTTATAATAAAAAAAAATGTACGGTCTATTTAGCTGACACCATAGTTTCTGCTAAAGAGTTAGAATAACACATGAACTGTCTTAGAGAAGTATTTGACAGGTTGAGAACAGCTCATCTCATGTAGAACATTGACAAATGTAATCCTGCACATTTGCTGTGGGTATGTTATTAACGAATATTAAATGCTCTGAGTAACCGGAAGTCACCCGTTGGAATTTTTTGTTATCTCTCAAAGGCTTTTGATTGTATAAATCATGGAATACTTCTAGATAAGCTCAAGTATTGTGGGACGAATGAGTAGCGCTCAAATCGTTTAAATCATACCTAACTGGAAGAGTGCAGAAGTTTGAAATAAACAGTTCACATCATATGCAAAAAACTGGTGATTTCTCAAACTGGGGAACAATCAAGAATCGGATGCCTCAAGGTGTGGTCTTGGGTCCTTTGCTGTTCTTAATATATATTAATGACTTGCCATTCGGTATTCACGAAGATGCAAAGCTGGTACTTTTGCCGATGATACATGTATAGCTATCACACCCAACAGACAAGAATTAACTGATGAAATTGTAAATGATGTTGTTCAGAAAATCATTAAGTGGTTCTCTGCAAATGGGCTCTCATTAAACTTTGACAAAACACAGTATATACCTTTCCACACAGTAAATGGGCTGACACCATTAATATATATAGGCTTCGATCAGAAATCGGTAGCTAAGGTAGAATAATCAAAATTTCTGGGTTTATGCATTGATGAGGGGTTGAACTGGAAAAAGCACACTTAAGATCTGCTGAAACGTTTGAGTTCAGCTACTTATGCTACTAGGGTCGTTGCAAATTTTGGCGATATACATCTCAGTAAATTAGCTTACCACACCTATTTTCATTCTCTGCTTTCGTATGGCATCAGATTCTGGGGTAGCTCATCACTGAGTAAAAGAGTATTCATTGCACAAAAGCATGTAATCAGAATTGGTGGAGCTCATTCAAGATCACCCTGCAGACACTTTTTTAAAGAGCTATGAATCTTCACTGTAGCCTCAGAATATATATATTCACTTATGAAATGTGTTATTAACATTCTGAACGAATTCAACAGTAATAGCTGTGTACATGGCTACAACACTAGGAGAAAGGATGATCTTCACTACTCAAGGTTAAATCTAACTTTGGCTCAGAAGAGGGTAAATTATACTGCCACAAAAGTCTTTGGTCACTTACCTAATAGCATGAAAAGTCTGACAGATAACCGTACAGCATTTAAAAGGAAATTAAAAGAATTTCTGAATGGCAACTCCTTCTACTCATTAGATGAATTTTTGGATATAGTAAGTGGGTAATTTCCCCACCCCCACCCCCAAAAAAATTAAAAATATTAAGTGTCATGTAATATTTTGTGTAATGTAATATCTTGGATAGATACCTTTTATTAACCTGACATGTTCCACATCATTACGAAGAGTTGTATTCATGATCTATGGAACAAGTACTAATCTAATCTAATCTGATGGAGACAGGTCCGATCTTACTTCAGCTATATGTGATTTTACGGTTCCACAGACAGCAAAAGAGTTATAATAATACCATGGATTAGTGAATCATTACTAAGAATTCGCCACAAGATTTACAGAAATTGTGCAACCACTGACTAGTTTACTGAAAAAAAGTTACTTTTCAGTGGATATCACAGTGCGAGACAGCATTTCAAAATTTAAAAAGACGTATTAACTTCAGACCATGAGTTAGTTTTTCCTGTTTTTGCCAAAGAATTTACACTAGCATCTGATGCTAGCGATACTGTTTTAGGTGTCATTTTATGTCAAAATGTAGATGGTCAGGAATCTCCAGTAGCATATGCATCTCACCAGATGAACAAGTCTGAGCACAATTATTTCACTAAAGAAAAAGAGCTGTTAGCTCTAATATACAGTGTTCTGTATTTCCGTTGTTATTTATGTGGTTGTAAATTGAAAGTAGTAACAGCTCATGCAGCCCTAAAGTGGTTACTGGGGCTGAAAACTGGTGTTGCAAGTGTCTGGGTAAGTCTGGCGGATTTGAAAAAGGCACAAGCGGCTGACAAGGAATGTCAACTATACAGCAAGCAACCAGATTCTTACACACGAAGGTTTACTCTGTATGTCAACAAAATGTGGACCATGCATCTTCATTTCTGTAGCGCTCCAAACTGAAGTGTTATGACAAGCACATGGCCATGTACTGTCAGAACATAGAAGTAATAGAGCTACAGAGCGCAGAGAGCTTCTGGTAATGATATGGAGCGATACATTAGAAATTCCATTCCTTGGGCTCAGCAAACAGATTTTAGTCACCAAATGATATAACCCAAGAGGTTATAAGTAGCAGAAAAACATTTTCAGATTATAAGAGTTGAAGTGTTAGGAATGTTTAATAGAAGGTTAATAGGAAATATGCCTGTACTGATTACGATCCATGATTTTTTGAGACACCCAATAATGATAGTGATGCCAGATCAGAAAGTGTTAGTTATCATCTGGTACTTAAATTTGTAGTACCAGAAACTATGGTCACAGGTTAAGGAACTAATTTTATGTCCGATCTGATGAAGCAGTCATCTCACCTATTAAAAGTGAAGAAACTGCAGACTAATCCTTTCCACCCACAAGCAAAGGGTTGTGCGGAGAGAGTTTACCATACTACAGCACAAATCAATTATATGAACAGCCAACATCTAGACTGGGATATATATTTAAGTTATGTTGTGTGTGTGTGTGTGTGTGTGTGTGTGTGTGTGTGTGTGTGTGTGTGTGTGTGTGTGTGTGTGTGTACAACTCTAAAATGCACTCAAAAAACAGATCTTTTTCCACTCAAAGTAGTGTACGCTGTCATCGTTTGACGTGATCCAACCTAAGACGGGTACACAGGGTGATCTTGTAGAGCAATTCGCGAAAGCGTGAAGGAGTATTGCAACAAGTAAAATGTGATAACAAAAGCGCACTGGAGCATCAAGAATGCATTAGGCAGGGTATGAGTAAGTTACTTCAGTTCAGAATAGGACAGATCCTTATAGCGCACAAAGAATTTCTTGACAAAGTTTCAAGGATCATATCACATAGAGGACATTACTTCCCTGGTCAATGTCAAGATGCAGTTTCTGATGAAATCATCGATAGTATATGTTAGACAGACGAAATCTTTTAAGGGTACCAGTGACACACTGCCACAAGTACCATCAGCATTACCGCAAAACGAGAAGTTACTACAAAAAAAAAGGCATGGAATGCACCATACGGACTTCATTCAGTATAGGGAGAGGTGACAGAGTAACAGTACATTTTGTTTAATTTTACCCTGAGTTACCTAGGTTAATGTTATTCTATTTAGTTCGCTATAGTGTCAGTAGTTTTCAGTCAGATACACATTCATCTTAAGAGAGGACGGGATTTATGATACTTCTGTTTCCTAGGTAGTGTTGAAGATCAGGAAGAATGTATTCTCACGGGCATAGTGTTCTTTACATGCATGTCAAGCGGATGTGATTAAGAGGGATAGGACGTCAAGCGGGCCGACTTGGAGCAGGAGACACATCACATGAAATTTCAATTTCCACTGTCTATAATTTTACAAATAAATTCATAAAACTCTTGTCAGCATGACCCTGAAGGCTTCAGGATCCACACTCATAGCAGTGGAAGTTAAAAAAACATAACAAAATTAAATTTTTACATGCGTAATTTAATCGTTTTTTCCACTTACTATCGGCTGCATTTGTTGCCATAGCTACGCTTTTCTTCATAAGTAAGAGAGATTCTTCAATGAATTCTGCACGGCATACAAACCATAATTACAGGTGTATGAAACTCTAGAATTTTCCAAATCTGTTAAAACCTGTGGTAAAAATTGAAATACGTATAAAATTTGAGTTTTTTCTAAATATTAAGTTTAAAATGTAACAACTCATTCATTTTTTCATAAATTAAATAAATTCTAGAGTTTCATACACCTGTAAGTATGGTTTGTATGCTGCGCAAAATTCATCTCTTACTTATGACTGAAAGTGTACCTATAGTAACAAATGCAGCCAATAGTAAGTCAAATAATGATGAAATTTCACATGCAAAAAAATTATTTTTTTATATTTTTGAACTTCCGCTGCTATAAATGTGAATCTTGAATCTTTCCTGGTCATGGTGACAAAGATTTTGAGTTTATTTGTGAAAGTATAGACAGCGGTAATTGAAATTTCCTGTGGTGCCTCTCCTGCTCAAAGTCGGCCTGTTTGGAGTCCTAGACCTGTTAAGATACAGCCATTGTAAAATAGAATCATATTTTGATACAGCCAAACATACTTTTCACAGACCGCAAGTGGTCGCTAAAAGTCACGTTTGAGTCTGCCAGGAAAAGAATGAAGTCCGACGGTTACAGGGTATGTTCACACTCCTAGTCTTATTTACTGAACGACCAAAGGGAAGATAGTAACAGATATACTGAATGAGTATCAAGAGTATCTGGGGCACAAACTCCTCTCAACAAAAAAATTAGGGCTCAGTTACAGCAACTGACAGGGATAATTCCAGAAACACTACTGTGAAAGAAGAGAGGTTAGCTCGATGCTGGAGAAAAACTGTTATAAACAATATTGGGAACAGCATATAATGAGGACATCACAAATTTAAATAGTATAATAGAGACAGTACAGGAAATGGTCATAAATATAGAAACAACTATTAGTTGGCACGCAACACAGATGATGGATATGGAACAGGAAATGTTGAACATGACGAAAACCATGCACAAAGTTACAACCTAGTTGCATCAGTGTACGAAAGGAGCTATGGAAACACCAAATGAAGATCTGAAAGCGATCCAGAATCACTGGACGACACTAGATGAGAATTTAGTAGTAGCCAGATTGCTACAGGAAGCAGCTAATAGCTTTGGAGGTGACATAATGGAAGCAGAAAAGGTGCAAGAAGCAGTTCACCACGCTACACATGGACAGTTAAGAAGAACACAGCAGTTTCTATTAGGACTACAACAAGCAGAGAAAGAATTTCCGACTGCACTTACGACACGTAGTACCTGTGATAAAAATAATACAGCATTTTTCTTTTATGTTTCTACAATTTAGGTTTTTTGAGATGAGTTGGAGTATACATTGATATACAGTTTCCAGTGCTTCTAGAGTTAAACTTCTGTTACCAATGTTTTCCGAACCATCTTTATCCAGTCAAATGGAAGCTTGTGAATAATTTGTTGAAATATTATTAGTTCGTAACAAACTGATACACATGTTGTTATGTCAGTAAGAAGTCTTTGCAATTGTGTCAAGGAGTTAATCACCATTTGTCCAGAACATATAGTCAGAACCGACAAGTGATCATGTGAAACTCAGTTATTCATCGAAAATACAGAAGCAGCAGAGTGCAAAAGGGTAGCATCAATGCCACAACCTCTACAGCGGATTCGTAATCATTAGAGCCATTCGATGTTCTCACCAGAAACAGTAATAGTCAATTGCTATAACAATAAAACATTTATGGGTATACCAAAACTAGAGATATACCGCATGGGTTATTAGTTAGTGGAAACAAGTGTGATATAGCAGGAAGGTGAAATGATTCCCAGCTTATGTACTATAACGATTATAGGAACCAACCAATGTTGTAATGGACAGAGAAATCTTTAAGTACGTTACCCATAAAAAAACCTAATCTTCCCAAACAGTACCTTTGATCGCACTTTACTACAGACAGTAGATGAATTAATCATTTCAGAGACAGGAAAAATTTCGCCAGATCAAATGTTACAGCATTTACGGAAATATCAAGAGAAACGTAAATGGAATATCATTATGATCAATGTATCAACCACTAGTGATATCGGGATATTAGCATTTATTTACGCAGTTTATTTTTGTGTACGAAGGAATCTCACTCATGGAAAAGAAGCAACCGTTCACAAAATTCTCATGGAGTTGATTTGTTGAAATAAACAAGAGATTTTAGAGGACAGTGTATGAAGAAGCAAACTAAGAAAAAAATATTTAACGAGGAAAATAATTTTTGTGGTTAAAGGAAACAAAAGTTCAGAGAAAATGTAAATACGTAAGATAATTCATTAGTAGGCTAAAGAGGAGCAAAATTCTGGCTGAATTTTATGAGAGTGGTGGGGACTGTTCCACATCAAGAAAGTAAAGAAATGGGAGCGTAAAATTTGCTAAGTAGCAACCGAACAGCATTGCTCAAGCACATGGAAGTATCAACACGAGCCAGCCGCTACCTTTAAACATGACAACTTAGTTAGTCAGTCACTTTTCAAGATGCTGAAGAGTAGAATTAAAATTCAGGGTGAAAGCATATCAATGATAATACTTGCTGATGACATTGCTTTCCTCAGTGAAAGTGAAGAAAAATTACAGGATTTGCTGAATAGCATAAACAGTCAATTGAATACAGAATACGGATTGAGGGTAAATCGAAGAAAGACGGAAGTAATGAAAAGTAGCAGAAATTAGAACAGCGAGAAACTTAACTCCAATGTTGGTGATCACAAAGTAGATGGAGTTCAACGATTCTGACACATAGGCAGCAAAATAACCCATGATGGACGAAGTAAGGTGGACATAAAAAGCAGACCAGTGTTGGCAAAAAGGGAGTTCCTGTCAAGAGAAGTCTGCTAGTATCAAACGTAATTGTTAAATTGAGGAAGAAATGTCTGATAATGTACACCTGGAGCACAGCATTGTATGGCAGTGAAACATAGACTGTGGGAAAACCGGAACAGAAGAGAATCCAAGCATTGGCATGTGGTGCTACAAAAAAGTGTTGCAAAGTGGACTGATGAGGTAAGGAATGAGGAGGTTCTCCGGAGAATTGGCAAGGAAAGAAGAATATGGGAAACAGTGACAAGAAGAAGTGACAGGATGGTAGGACATCTGTTAAGATATGAGGGATGACGTCCACGGCACTAGACGGTGCTGTAGACGGTACAATGTGCAGAGGAAAACAAAGATTGGAGTACGTTCAGTAAGTAACACAGGAAGCGGGTTGCAAGTGCTACCCTGAGATGAAGAGGTTGGCACAGGAGAGGGATTCGTGACAGGCCGCATCAGACCAGTCAGTACACTGGAGAGTCAAAAAAGTCAGTCTCCAAGAGAGCAACATCGACACTTCTGTGTGTGAATGTGAGTTTGCTCAGCGGAAATGGTCAGGCGAGTGCAGACCAGCCTGCTTCCATTGCTCTCCTACCGTTATACGAGAAGCGCTAAGGAGGACGCAACAACACCCATCAGGGGTCTCACAATGCAGTTAAGGCACTGAAACAAACTGGTTAAGCAAATGTAGCAGAATTGGGGACTGATGACAACTGCTAAAGAGCAGAACCGATTCCGTCATGACGAATTATGTCAAAAAGTACAGCCTCTCCTTGTCACCATAAATACTCAACTTCACTATTCTAGAGGCAATCGATCAGGAACATCGATGGCGTTCATATTTCTCATACTCGATTCTCTTATTATTGTACTGTAACAGCTTGTGTGTGAGATTGTTCCAGTACTGGTCATATTCCTGCTACCTTAGGAAATGACCACTGATCCACAGCCATGGATAATAGAAACCGGACACCAGTAGCAGCCGCTACTTATGAATAGGCCAGGGGCCTACCAACACCTTGCCAGCCTGGGGCACAAACTTCTCTAAACTCCAGAACCGCTTTCGCCTCTTGGCCAGTGAACTGGTTGTCAGGATCAGCAATCAACACGACTTCACCGAGTCCAACATCGTGGACGATCTGATGGGACAGCACAGAGAGTGATCTTGGTGGGTCAGAGTCCTGCCAGTACGGCGTGTGAGACAGAAGACATGCACGACAGCCACCGCCATCTCCACGCAGAGCTTCCAGCGGGCACACCTTCCACACCATGGGAAGCACCCACTTACTAGGAGTCACCAGCTTGGGCACAAAGGCTGATGCAGAGAGATATGGCACCCTGAAGCGACCAGTGGGTTCATCAGATTCTTCACTGGCTTCCTAAGCCACCAGTTGCCACCAAAGACACTGCGACGAGATGTATTCAGAGTATTAGGTAGTATTTAGCCTGTTTTATTGCGTCTGGGGACGCCAGATGATTTCATCGGCCGTCATCATGATAAACAGTAGAGGTTTTCAGCCTGGGATTGGGCAACCCCTACAGTCCTAAGACTTCCCGCAGATTACATTGTTCTCTATGAGGAAGTTGTATTCTACAAAAATTGCGGAAACATATAGTTAGATGTCGACGAAACAGCTGTCGTGAGCAAGAACTGGCAACTACTTTTTGAGGTAAAGTCGTTCACTTCCCCAAATGTGAAAATATATAATGTTTGTTTCATATTTGATTAACGAGTCCAGCTTGAATCATTCTTGCCATATAAAAATCTGGGAGTAAGTATGTGTGGAAACATGAACTAGAACGACGACATAGGATGAGCTAAAGGTAAAGTAAAAGGAAAAGTTCCACTGATAGAATTCTGGAAAACTGCAGTTCGTTTGCAAATAGATTGATTATAATACAGTTGCAGCGCCCACGCTTGACTACTTCTTAAGTGTATAGGGCTCACATTAGGGGATACTGCGCTTATATCTTTCATCTACATCTATACTTTGCGAACCATTGGGAAGTGCAAAGCAGAGTGAACGTCCCACTGAACCAGTCATTATTCCTGTTCCACACACGTATGGAGCGCGAGAAGAGATCGTTTAAATGCCTCCGTGCCTGCAATAATTAATCTAATCTTGACCTCACGATCTCTATGCGAACGGTACGTAGAGGGCTGTAGTATATTGCTACAGTTATAATTTGAAGCTAGTTTTTGAAACTTTGTTAGTGGACTTCCTCGGGATAGTTTACATCCAATTTCGAGAGTCTGCCAGTTCAGTTCTTTCAACATCTCAGACACCCTCCCACGGTCCAAAAGACCTGTGACCATTCATGCAGCACTACCGACACAGGAACAGTGGAAGCAATCGAGATCAGATCACGACATTCAGCAACCGGAGCCAGGAGAGTTCGACCCGTGACAGAACTTTGATAACGTGTGAAAATGCCACCAGGCAAAACCGACAAAGGGCTATGTGTATCCCGGGCAGCGATTTTGATATCAAAACTGAGTAGTTTTATCGGTCGGACCTAATCCAGGGATAGACGTCCCGTCTTTTTGCGAATTAAAACATTTTTTTCCGATCTTAAAGGAGGGCGGGATGTGTGCTCCTTGCTGCACTACATTCACCATAAATGTCTTCGTATCACCTATCAGAGACCAAAACCGAACATTCATTCGGAGGCCCATCGAAACCCGGCGATTTTCGGGAAGGAGAGCGAACTGCAATGTCGGATACCTTATCACGGCGAAAAAGTGTCAAAAACTCCTCACGTTGAGCTGGCGTAATAACACTATCAAGGAGTGAAGTAAAATCAGCAGACGGTATACCGAATGGGGTATACCGTCTGAGGCCACTCCAGTGTAAAGAGCGAAAAAATACCAGGAATGATCACTCACGTCCATCTATACAACGAATGGTAGAGCGACACTTAGATCGCGATCTAAATCGAATTAGATGATACAAAGATGCCTACTCGTCCCGGATAAACTTATTTCACGCCATGAACATCCATAACTCTCAGAGGGACATCTCGAGCGCCACCATAAAGACCAGGAAGGACAGCACAATAAAATTTCCGAGACCTCCTCATTTCAGCCGATTTACCAGCGCCAAAATGCATGAGAGCAGTGGGAAGCTGAGACCTGGCAACGGTAATCTACCATTGCACAACTGAGGTATAATGCTCCTGTGAACGGTTTGCCCACGCCCACGGGGTACCGAAGATATCATTCAGAGACGGGTCCGCCAAATGTAAAATACTGAGCTTCCAAACAGGGCGAGAAAAATGTATCACCTACGCTACGTGATTAAGAGTCACTGAAACAGCTCAGCGGTCAGTGGAGCTTGCAGGAATAACATCGGTAGACAAAGACTGGCCACATAGCGCAGCAGAGAAACAAACAAAGTCCGGTCGACTACTGGAAGTAACTGTAAAATACGTAAACCGCATTAAAGCGGGATATCTGCAGATCCAAGCATCCTGTAGACTTAACGACGCCACCATATAATTAAGTGAATGTTTACTATCATTTGGTTCAAAAATCTGTTTTTTTAAATTGCATTTTTGGATCCATAAAAGTGATAGAATCCACCACTGAAACGTTTTTCCCGAACACGGAACGGAAATGTTTGTTATTCGCGTTTGAATAAAAAAATGCACCTGCCTGAAACCGGCCTCTTTCATGCACCAGTTTTTTTCTTTCGGAGGACGAGTTATTGTGCCGGTGCTTGGGAGGAAACACACAAATTTCAAATGAAAGTTTGAACGCATGTGTTTCGAAGTTAACCCCCAAGCATTTGGATTCTGGTGCGAAGACTGTGGAGATTGCGACTTTCCTGGCAGTGAGCAGCCTCAACAAAGGGTGTTCAGCAAATCTGAAGACCATGACAACGATGGACGTCACCCTGGGACTCTATTCGACGCAGTTCGCCAAGCATTCGGACGACCACCGGATTCAAGTGGCCGAAAACCGCTTGTCACCGGCCGTACGAGCGGCTCTGGAGCAGCGCAGGATGGCCCAGGTCGAGCAGAACGCCCTCTATGAGGAAGGGGAAGGACTAGTTTATGGATCCGGAATAGCAGACTGAACGTACGTTGCACAATATAGCATTTATACGTAGTCAAAACTTCAAAAGCGTTATTCTCGAAATGACTTTTTTTATTGCGCGGTATGTTCAAATGTTCAAATGTGGGTGAAATTTTATGGGTCTTAACTGCTAAGGTCATCAGTCCCTAAGCTTACACACTAATTAAACTAAATTATCCTAAAGACAAACACACACAACCATGCCCGAGGGAGGATTCGAACCTCCGCCGGGACCAGCCGAGCGGTATGGTAACTTCAAATCTACAGAACCGATTGGCATGATTCTTTGTTTCCGACGAAGGTAACTAAATTGTCTAGTAGTTGTACCACTTTTATTCCGACACATCAACTATAAATATTTTTACTTGGCCGACGAAGTCGAAAAATCGATGAAACAAACCATATTTTTTTTCCAAACGGCCGCCATTTTGTTTCCTATGGTCCAAATAACTTAAGCGAGGTACAACTCCTATAGAATCTTAGATACGTCGCCAACGTCAACACAATTTTGATTTCAGACGAGTCGGCTGACCTGTGACATCCGCCTTTGCTCTTCGACATTTCCGATCGAAAAAATTCCAGTTCGTAGAAGAAATATGAATATACATTTTCACCAAATTTGACATAGATATCTATAACACATCCCGCGAAAAAATTCTCAGATAACATGTTTTTTTCGGGCCAAAGATAGTAAACCTCCCCTTAAGTTCAAAAAGACAATAGTTATTACTGAGAATCTGATCCACAGGACGTAGGACGCAGTTGGATTCTCCCCTCGTCAAAAATTTCTCGAATGTGGAAAAAGTAATGAAATGGCATCTTCTTTTTAAAAACGCCACTCGTCATAGGTACGATCAGACCCACATGGGACATAAAGAAGAATTAAGGCGAGCGTAAAGAAGAATTAAGGCGAGACCATAAAGACGACCCTCTACCGCGGCCATCGTCTAGCGTTTCTAAGTCCGTCAACGGAATACCGTCCCTATGAAGCACAGCCACGCCAGTCGAGCTTTTCGGTGCAACATTAAAAGACACACAATAACCAGAGAGACAAAACACAGCGAACAGCACTTCTTGTAAACACACGACATCAGCTTGGATATGATAAATAAACTGTCGTAACGTAGAAAACCGCAACGGAGAGCTAATCCTATTGACATTTAGGTAAGAAACGTCTACACCTGTATTAGTTAACACACGTAAGGCATGAAAAGAGAACTAGAAACCAATTAAAGCATCACGTCTCGTTGTCCACAATACCGGCAGTTGGTGGAGAAGAAGGTACAGGATTTGAATCCTCCCCACCGGGAAGTGCAGATTCCATTCATTGTTTTACTTAGGCGCGACGCCGCACGGTCTGGCTGAAAACGTTTGACACAACTCCGCGACAAAGTAACTTCTTGATGTGGAAAGGGAGAGGGCTCATCAAGGTGCACTGCTTGGGGCGGGGTAGGGGGGGCGAAGGGGGAGGTCCCCCCCACTCAAAGAAATGCGAGAAACACAGCCCGGAATAATGATGATGATGATGATGATGATGATCATCATCATCATCATCATCATCAGATAAGGAGGAGACAGGCAATGCAGCGTCTGAAGTTATCTGCCTCATCTGACTACCTGGAAGAGAATCCGTTGTAACCTGTTACTCGATCGTATCAGATTGAGGAAGGGATAGCATTTCACTAGAGCACTTGAAAGGCGGAACAGCGGACGATGTCTCTGTAAAATCATCGAAAACCACCCGAACAGACTTTCCTACAGGTTGAGGAGAGGCCGTAAATGCAACACTCAGTTCACCATCGACAGAACCAACTTCGTGATCCCTGCCGAAAAAAGATCCGTAATTATCGTCAGTGCACAAAGCATCACCCTGCAAGAATCACCCTCCACCACCACCTTATCGGCGAGGCAAGACTGGCGAGGGATGACTTCAAAATCTTCACCATCCCGAGTCCGACAGCATTTAAACTGTGCTACCGATGCCGGCGCATAAGCGGCAATAGGGGCCGCATCTGAACGTGCTGGTAACTGCGGAAAGTCGCGCGGGCAGGGGAGCAATGTCACCCAAACGTCCTCTAAAGCTGCAGAACTACTGATAGCAGATTGCGAACACTGCTAATGTCAACGGACGACGTGTTTCATGGGACGACTTCAAAATCGTAACACGGCGTGGACAATTGGATATGAGATGGCCACTTTACAAAGGAAGCAGATTCCTTCTTGCCATCCATACGTAGCATGAATCCGGTAAGCACAAACATCCAGGTATGAAGGAATATTCTTTTGAACACACATTACTACGATCCGGATATCACTGTAACACTGCAAGAGATGTTGAGCAGATCACCGTTCCCGCCTCTATATGCTAAATGATTCCGGAAGGAAGCAACGCCGCCTTAAGAAATGAATCGTCGACATCGGGTGGAAGATTGTAATCTCTAGCCGGAATGTACTCGATCGCTGCATTTGCGAGATAGACTGGACTATCGGAGCCATCACGATGTGTAAACATCACATGACAACCAACCAGAGACTGAAGCCGGTCTGCCTCCAAGTGATCTTGGAGCTTCATAATAAATGGGTACAAATCAGAAGCAAAATCGGCAACATCTACCTGATGAGATGTAGCTCGAATCATATAAACTAACTAATCGTGAATTTGTAGAGAGCTCGGTTGAACATGATACTATTCTCGTCGAAAGTAAAACGAACGGTACCGCGACGAAGAATATCTTATGGTACTCGGAAGACGTCACGGTCCAGGCAGAGTACGTCCCCGCCGGAGAACAAACCAACAACAAACTCCGCTAGGCGAGAACGATGCGATAAAGTCAGATACACACACCAGACTGAGTATGGACGAGTTCGACATACGTGGCGCTGCGGTACAGTCAGAAGTAGGAACAAGGTGCTCGCTTGAAGCACAAGGCGGAACTGTACGATGAACTAGTGGAATTTTAGCCTTTGTAATGTAACTTACTAGGTCCACAACATTGCTTCCGTCTTTTTTTCTCGAAGTTCGAGACTTTGTTGTGAAAAACTTACAAAAACTTACGATTCAAAGTATTGGCCATCGTTGGCCACTGCTTTCTCCTAGCTTTAGGGCAGCGTACGAATCCCACGGTGTATAAACTAGGCATCTTTTGAGGGGAGCAATTTTTGGAAATAAGATACATCTAACTTAACAAACTGAACAAGTACTTAATACACCTGAATTCAGTTTAGAAAAAACTGAAAAATATTACAAATTTGAAAATATCATTAAACAACTTCAATCATCAAAAGTTCCAAAGATACCTAATGCAATTAAATAATTTAAAAAATAATTTAGTACCATTTTTAAAATAACTAACAGCTACATTGGTTTTAAAAATAGAAGAAATGATCCAATTGATGTAAAAGACATAGTTAACAAATAGAACTTCGAAAAAGAATATGTTACAAAACCAGAATACACAAGCATTTTAACACAGTTCAATAATTATGTTAATAAAGAAGATTACCACAAGATTGTTTTAGACGTAAAGCAAAGGAATGGTATAATCAATCGAAATGCAAAGAAATATCCTTAATAAATTAACTATAATTAATTCGATTGAAAGTAAATTTAAAAAAGTAGACTCACAAATTAATAAAGGCTTACATAAGGTGAAGATATAGAAGATATACAAGAAATAAGGCTGTTAGAAAAAATTTAATCTTATTGTATTTTTTATTCTATATAAATTTTGTTAATCTATATGAAATTCATATATACAGTGGGTGTGCCAAAAAATGTATACACACTTTGAACTGTCATAGACAATTTATTTCCCATTCTACAAGGTTAAATATCTGTGAGAAGGTAGAGTTATGTTTCTTCAACAGGTGGCAGCAATGGCAAGGAATTCATTCACTGTATCACTGTGCCTGGTGTAAATGTGTGGTGTGGTTTGTCTGGAAGGGGACTCATTGGGCCTTTCTGCTTTGAAGGTACTGTTACTGCAGAAACGTGACTAACAATGCTTGCTGACTCCATATTCCCTGCCATTCGTGCATTATACAGTGATGATGAGTTTTATTTCTAACAAGATGGCGCCCTGCCGCACCATCATAGGGACATACAAGCATACTGGGATCACAATGTGCCAGACCAGTGGATAGGAGGCAGGGGGACCAATCGAGTTTCCTGCATGCTCTCCAGACCTGATGCCGCTGGATTTCTTCTTATGGGGCACAGTGAAAGATGAGGTGTACAAATGCAAACCACGTAATCTGGACACCCTTTGGACACTTTGGTAAGATGTACAGAATCAGTGGTGACTTGTACTCAGACATGTATTGATGCTGAAGGCCACCAGTTTGAACATTAATCACATTTGCAAAGTACATTTCTTTTTCAAGTTGACCGTTAAGCTTTGCATTTCCCGAAATTTAACACTGTAGAACGGGAAATAAATTTTCTATGATGGTTCAAAGTGTGTATACATTTTTTGACACACCCTGTATAAATGGAAAATCATAAGTCATATTTAGTTCTTAAAGACCATCATATTTATTGTTTGAAATGTAAAAGTTTACTGAACACATAATCCTCATAGAATAACAACTAAAAATGGAAAACAAAGAATTGAAGGTATTTGTACAATTTGTAAATCAAAAAGAAGCAAAGTCATGAAAAAAATTTGTGAATGGTGTAGGTTTAAATAATATTTGTGAAAATATAATTAATGAAATATATATAAACCAATTACAAAGAATATTATAAGAAGAAATATTGTTTCTTTTAGTATAGATGATTTATGGAAAGCTGATCTAGTTGAAATGGATTCTGGTAATTTAAAATGAATTTCAAAAGTAAACAAAAATTATAGGTGTTCATTAACAATAATTGAGGTTTTTTCAAAATATACATTACCATTCCTATTAAAGATAAAAAAGCAAAAAATATAGTTGATGCTTCTCAAAAAAAATTTATAGTTGGAAAGCCAAATAATTTACAAACAGATATTGGTAAAGATTTCATGAAGAAACATAACATTCATCATTATTCAAATTTTTCAGAGTTATAAGCATCTGTTGTTGAAAGATTTAATAGAACACTTAAAAAATGTGGAAGAAAATTGATTTACAAGGAAATTATGACTGGTTAAATTTAGTTAAAAATCTAATTGATAACTGTAATAATACAATACAATTTACAATAAGAATGAAATTAATAGAAGTAAATGAAAAGAATTAAAAATATGTGACATTGTATCTAATGAAAATCCTAAATTTAATATAGTTAGGATTAGTAATATAGATAGGATTAGTAGACTTAAAACTCTTTTTGAAAAAGGATACAGGTAATTGGTCAAAAGAAATATTTAAAATTAAGATGTTCTTTATCCTTATCGAAACATTTCTTAATTCCTTTAGATATTTTCCTATATTCTCACCAAATTTATAAGCATACATTTTTGCTCTTAAACTACAAAATTCTTCAATTACTTTTCCATTACATTCATCTTTCATTTTACCAACAACTTTTTTGTTTACATGTGGGATATTATATATCTCATCTGTTGGATAATCACTTGTACCGAAATAATAAATCATTGACTTTATATCTTCATAGAAATCTTCACTTTTAATATTGTAAATAAAACTACCTATATCTTCATAACATAAATCAAAATTTTCTCCACATTTAGGGTTCATAACTCTATAGTGAAAATTTTACATTAATTCTTTAGATAAATAAAGTATACTAACACCAATATAAATAGGTATATCAAATGAAAATTTAATTTTTATACATATGAATACCAGCTAGATTTTCATTAAATATAGTTTTACATTTAAAGTTTGGTTTAGATAAAAGTTTATCATGTACCGTACTATTTGAAACTAATTTTATATCTAGTCTGTTTCTTATATTTTCCATTGTTTTACCAAATACAGAATTATACATTATTTACAGAAATCTTTTCCATAATTATTTGTAGCTTTAGTTATTAACCATGTGTTTAAATATACATACTTCTTTAACCAATTAGTTTGTTTTTAAACTAATGTATTTTTGTAACTTGCACACCAAGAGTTAAATATTGTTTAAAATTTCTATAAAATCCTACATAATTATGTCTTTTATATAAAGTAGTTACTAATTTACATTCATTTGTATCTGGAACAGGTTTTGATTCATGAGGTAATGGTAAATCGTAATGTAAATCATGTAATTCTTTTGAATATTTTAAATATACATCAAATATATAACAATTTTCACAAATGTTTGAAATATCATTTCTTTTAGGACAATTAAAAATATTTGGTTCATCCCATTGAAATCCACAATAATGTTGCTGGCTGGAGTGGCCAAGCGGTTAAAGGTGCTACAGTCTGGAACCGCATGACCGTTACGGTCGCAGGTTCGAATCCTGCCTCGGGCATGGATGTGTGTGATGTCCTTAGGTTAGTTAGGTTTAAGTAGTTCTAAGTTCTAGGGGACTTATGACCACAGCAGTTGAGTCCCATAGTGCTCAGAGCCATTTTGAACCACCATAATGTAAATATTGGTTCATAGCATAACCATATGTATTTGCACCTATGTTTACACCATTTTATTTGCAGCTAGATATGTTTTAAAATTAGAGATTCCTTTTTTATTAAATCTTTTAAATATTTATTATTTGCTTTTACATATCTTTACAACATTGTAATATTCATCCTTTTATTCATTTTTCAACCATTAGAAGCATATCATAATCATATAGCAATTCAAGATCTTGTTCAGTAATTTTTAACATTGCATCCCAAAATAAACTTGGTCCTGTAAAATACCAAGAAGGATCTTTGTTATATGTCTGTATAGAAGTCTTTCCAAAATTTTCAAGTACATCTGTTAACTATAATACATTAGTTTGAAGATAAAAATCATGATATTCACCAAGATTTTTTAATGAAATTTTCTGAAACTAATTTTGCATGTATATAATCTTCATCAGTTATATTACAATCAATTTATTGTAAAATTTTTCTTTTGTTGGTAGTAATTCTTTTTTTCAATTTCTTCCAAGAATCCATATGTTCATAGGGATAAACACCTTTTCTTGTTACTAAATTAAATAATTTTGGAGAAAAATACTTTTAAACATTTTTAATCGATTTTTCTTTAATTTGTTGAAAGTTTATCAAGTGAAGAAGCCATAAATCCAAATGAATCAACATATGTAATTTTTAACTTTATTGTACATTTACTAAAACTAATGTATTTTTTTCAGGGTTTGGTATTTAATTTAGGCCTCTTCTTTAACACAACCAAGTTCTTTTCCAAAAAGAAGGAATCATAACCAGATAAATTACTTATACAAATAGGTACAAAGTCAGATTTTTGTACTTTTAATTTAGAACTATTGCACAATGGAGCAATATATTTCCCAATTAAATCATGATGACATAATTGTTAATTATTTTTTATATAATAATTTTTACACAATGTACAAAATTTAGAATTATTATGTGTGGTTTTATTTCCTCAATTTCAGAAGAAATTTTACCAATTTCTTCAACTTCTTGATTTATACATTCAATAAATTTGTATGGCAATTTTGTCCTCTATAAATAACAAGTTCTTCATAATTTCCATACCTGTATTTAATATAATAACAAAATTGTCTTGGTTTATGTTTTTGGTATATCATTGTATATTGTTTCACAATTGTCAATATATAAAAGGAAACTTTAAAAATCAGTATTAATAACAACTGGAACATTTTGTGTATATTGTTAATTTTTAAAATATACACATTTTCCTACACTTGGCATTTCAACTTTTAATGGTTTTTAGTTAAACAATTTGGCATATGGTTATCTAACTTTTCTTTCTATTGAAATGTAGTAACAATGAATCACAAATAAATTTTACTGTCAGGTTTGTTGATTGGACTTGATCGAAGTTTAGATAAATACTTGTGTAACAATAGTTTGAATTTATATCTTTGTTTAAATAAAGAAGATTTTACAAATTTTTCCTTTTTACATTTAGTAGTTTTCTATGGATACACTTGATTTTTTCATCATCATTATCAAATGAATACACATTAAAAGATACATTAATTATATTTTCAATTTTTGGAATATGAGCAACTAATCCAGGAAATTAGAAATATTCAAGTTTTTTATAAAGATCAAGACATCATTATATTTTGTTATTCTGTCAACATTTTTTGTACAGGATACAAAGCTGATTTTATAGACCACATAAAACACTTTTGATCATTATGTTTCACATTTTTTATTTTATCTCGTTATTCAGTGTAAGATGATCCTTGTAGTCGAATAAATTTATTAATTGCTAGTTACAAGCCAACAATTTAATTATGACCATCCTGGTTCTTGTGCTTGAAAATTACATATTTTATCTAAAATATCTCTTTTACTTTAATGAAATTTTTTGCTAAGATCTTTTTCTGTATTAATAGTATAGTTTGGTGTTTGTTGTCCAACTTCTCGAACTATTTCATTTATTTCAATTGTTTGTAGTTTATATTCACAAAATAAATTAAAATTTATGTTTAAACAATTATGTTCTTATTATTTTCATTTACTTCTGGTATATAATTTAAACAATATTGTGTATAATTTCTATTATCACAGTTATATAATTTTAACAATATTTTTATGTTTTTCACTTACTTCAGGTGTATAATATTTTTATGATTTCACTTACTTCAGGTGTATACTTTTTAACAATATTTTTATAATTTTCACTTACTTCAGGTGTCTAATTTCGAAAAATAATTGCATGATTTCTAATAATATATGGACGATTTCTTATAATAACTATAATTAAATTAGCTTTACTTGAATTTAAATATCCTTGTCAATTATTTAATTTACAAAATTTACGAAGAGTTTAACTTTAAGTTGTTGTAGTTGTAGTTCAGTAGCAATGTATGTTTCCATTTTGCTCTTTTATTTATCGCCAAAAAAATTCATTAGATTTGTAAAAATATTTTTAACAGAACAATATGTATTTAATAGATGGATAAGGAATATTATTTAATAGATAATAAATCAAAAAGAGAATTTTTTACTATTTCTTTTACCAATCAACTTGGTTACTATTTAGTTTAACAATCAATTAGTGTTAATGATTTATTTAATTAATTGCAAAGGTTAATTATTTAATAAATAATAAATTATAAAGTTAAGGCTTTCTTATTCTTAATATATTCGAAATGACACTTCTTACATTTAATATTGTGTTTGTCTTTATGTGAACCATTTAAATAAAACAATTTAGATCTGTAATTTCTTTGTATATGTTTCTTCAGTTACAACTTCTACATTATTCATTGTAGATGTAGATTTCTCTTTATTATTCATTGTTAATAATATTTTTGAATGTTCTACTCTAGGATATCACCATAAATAATCCTTAAAATAATATTTAGCTACTCTTTTTCTACATACACAAGGAATTCGACTTTTATTTTAACTCTTAACATAATATATTTATATATACCTGGAGTACATATAGTTCTATAACTATATTTTGTATATTTTTGGAAAGTAAAATTAGCAGTTGATTCCTTTGGATTACAATTTTCCAAAATTTAGATTTCACAGAAGATTCTTGTTGAACTTGCTCCATTTATATGTAAAATATTTATTACATTTGTGGAAAAGGAAATTTTGTAATTTTCTAAATTTTTAATTTTAAATTAATTTTTAAAATTTTTTTTTAATTTTAATTTTAAATTATACATGTAAATTATTTTAGAACTGATCATTACTGTTCAAAAGATCTGATTATAGTTTCTGGTACAGAATCAAAAGCTACCAATATTTCAGAAAATGCTTTTTTTTTAATAATAGTTCTAAAAAGTGGACAATTTTCTGTTTCTTTCAACCATTCATCAATGCATTTTCTATGAAAAATGTGATTGCAATTAGTTTTAACGAATTTATCATTTTCATTACCTAAACAAATAGGACCATCAATATCTTCTTCACATAGCTCAATTAGTACATAAGTTTCTTTTAGTTTAGTCTGCATTTCATTTAGGATTTCCATTTAAAAGAAAAAATTTTTATTAAATTTATAAAAAATAAAAAAAGAATAATTTTCAATGAATCGTAAGTTAAAAATTAGAATTTTTTAAAACTATGTAGAATGCATACAACAAATTTATTTTTGTAAATGTAATATGAATTTTTTCTACATAGATGGAAACTACTTTAATCAAGAAGCTCAACAATAAAAGTATTTCTAAAGAAATTAAAAAACTAAGTGAGCTAGAGATAAATGTTTTATATAATATTATTAAATACTAGATATGGAGATCAACTTAGTCTAGAACTCAATAATGATTTTAAAGGTATTTTATCAAATAGATTTCCTAAATTAATTGATGATTTTGATGCTCAAACAATTAAAAAATGGCAAATGAAATTGAAATATGAAGGAACGATGAAACTTAAAAATAGAAAAAATGAATTTCATGATACAGAATTCACAATGTAAAAGTTTTCAAATAATTCAGTTTTGTTAACTAATACATTTTAGTTATTTACTTACATTCACAATGAGAAATTTTTTTAAATAATTTACCTGCATTCACAATTTTAGTTTTAAAATAATGTACTTTTGTTAATTAATTCATTTTTATTTATGTACTTATGTCACAATGTGAATTTTTAAAAATAATTTACTTCTGTTAACTAATATATTTTATTTATTTACTTACGCTCACAGTGTAAATTTCTTAAAAATAAAAATCATTTGTTAAATAATACATGTTGTTGTTTTTAAATCATGTTGTAAATTAAATAATTAATTTTTAAATTTGTTTGTTATAATTTGTTGAGTTATTGTAAAAATTTGGCGTTTAGTTAATGTTTTAACATGGGCTAGTTAATTAAATATACTGATTTTTTGACTGATTTCTTAAAAGTCAGTTGTCTTATTTATAAAATACAGTATTTAGTTTAAAATTAAGTTAGTAAGCTATAACCTACAAAATCATTCTACTAGGAATCATACAAAGAACGACGTGTTTTTACAAATCTTCAGCATGGCACTGCCTTCAAAAGGCATACTTTCATAACACGCAAGTCATCATACACAATTATGGTATACAACGTGGTGTTTCCTCAGCACTCAGTGTCGAATGTTAATGAAAGTTTCTGTGGTCTTTGGTAAATGCGTGTGACGACAAAGTCATACTGTGTTTGCATGCTTGTGAACTTTAGATTACCCAAGACGACCTCCGCCAGAGGAAACGTTAGTGACAGATTTCGACCAGGAACTAGTCCCACACGTTTACTCGCCCGCTCCACGCCCTACCCAGCAACCAAGTGCATAAAGGCACCGAGAGCACACTCCTCCACCAAAAGGACAACCAGAGCTGTCCAGAATAAAGTCTGTGGTATAACCTCCAGAGTGGACACTGCAAAGTCGTTGGTTGTCACAGTATGGTGCATTTATTTTTAGTGAGCCATGTTTTGCCAGATTCTTACCGTAAGGGTGCTTGTTTGTTCATTGCTCCTTGAAGTGTTTCGAAGTACCAGCGTTTTCTTGTTCGCCACTTTCAGCAGACAATGCGTTAGGCTTAGTTTATCGGTAGTTGTGGATAGGGGTGAATGGCCAGTTCTTTCTTCAGGTATAAAGCTGTCGTTAAGGCTGCGGTTATAGTGGAGTGGCGCTGTATGATCAGAGCAGCGCAGAGCTGGCGAAACAAACGATTGTAGTGGCGGTGACAGCAGAGCGGCACGGAGCGGATCAAACATATTTGTTCCACAGATCGGCGCCCAGGGCGTTCGAGTGTCTCCGGCTGCGTTCGGCCAACGCCGGCATGATTCGGGTGTTGCTGCAGGTAGCTGAGTCAGTACTTTATATGTAAATTGAAGGTGGAGAGGGAAGAAAGGAAAGGGGAGGAATCACTGGAGTCGGCTGAATTGGGACACTATACGAAATCACCAGCGATGAATGAAAATGTGTACTGCACCGTGATTCGAACCTGGGATTTTCTGGTTACTAGGCAGGTGTGTTAACCATTGCCCATATACGTCACAGCGGTATCACAACCGCATGGACTATGTCTGCATACCTCACGGCCAGTCCACACTCCCATAGAGCACCACCTATCCGGAGTCCTTTTCCTCCATGTTTGCTCTCACAGAGTCACAGAGGATGGTTCAAATGGCTCTAAGCACTATGGGACATAACATCTGAGGTCAGCAGTCCCCTAGACTTAGAACTACTTAAACCTAACTAACCTAAGGACATCAAACACATCCATGCCCAAAGCAGGATTCGAACCTGCGACCGTAGCAGCAGCGTGGTTTCAGATTGAGGCGCATAGAACCGCTCTGCCACAGCGGCCGGCTTCACACAAGAGGTCAGATGAATTTATGCATACACAGTGAAGACGGTAGATCCATTGAACTAGGCCTGTCAGATTATATGATTGTGTGGTGTTTGTTCATTCAGACCATGCAGAATCCACAGCTGTTATACATTATATGTAAACTGAATATGGAGAGGGGAGGAAAGGAAAGAAAAGGGAGGGGATCACTGCTAACAGCTGCATTGGGACATTACATGGAATCAGCAGTGACAAATGAAAAAGCTGCTCTATCGGGATTCGTACCCGAGATCTCCTATTTACTAGGCAGGTGCGGATAGGTGTCTCTCGATGGGAATGTATATTGGTCATCAGGCTTATCGAGATAGTCCAGTAGTTGCGATACCACTGTGTTGCAGATGGCACGGCGGTGAACGTAAGGTGCCTAGTGAGCAGGAGATCTTGAGTTCGAATCCTGGTTCGGTACACATTATCATTCATCGCCGCTGGTTCCACGTAATGTACAGATGTAGCTGACAGCAGTGATCCCCTCCAATTTCTTTCCTTTCTTCCACACTCCACCTTCAGTTAACATATAACGTATAACACCTGCGGATTCTGCATGGCGTCTGTTCTTTCAGACACCACTGAAAGAACCTGCTGGATGTCGCAGCTCTCCCTGCCCCACTATACAGCCCATGCAGAATACCGTGGCCGGTAGATATGCAGATGGCTGGGCATACATGGGGAGAATGGTGCTTCGATGAGCAATCCACCTGCCATGAAATATGCTGTTCAATAGCACTTCAACGGCACGCGAGCTATTTGCCGGACATCCATCATATTGGAAGTACACCGCCATTCTGTCATACAGTGAAACATCTTGTTGTGCCATCGGTAGAACATTACGTAGGAAATCAGCATACACTGCACCATTTAGATTACCATCGATAAAACGGGGGCCAATTATCCTTCCTCCCATAATGCCGCACCATACATTAACCCGCCAAGGCCACTGATGTTCCACTTGTCGCACCCATAGTGGATTTTCCGTTGCCCAATAGTGCGTATTATGCCGGTTTACGTTACCGCTGTTGCTGAATGAAGCTTCGTCGCTAAACGGAACGCGTACAAAAAATCTGTCATCGTCCCGTAATTACTCTTATGTCCAGTGGCAGAACTGTACAAGACGTTCAAAGTCGTAGCCATGCAATTCCTGGTGCATAGAAATATGGTACGGGTGCAATCGATATTGAAGTAGCATTGTCAACACCGACGTTTTTGAGATTCCCGATTCTCGCGCAATTTGTCTGCTACTGATGTGCGGATTAGCCGCGACAGCAGCTAAAACACCTACTTGGCCATCATCATTTGTTGCAGGTCGTGGTTGACGTTTCACATGTGGCTGAACACTTCCTGTTTCCTTAAATAACGTAATTATCCGGCGAACGGTCCGGGCACTTGGATGATGTCGTCCAGGATACCGAGCAGCATACACAGCACACACCCGTTGGGCATTTTGATCACAATAGCCATACATCAACACGATATAGACCTTTTCCGCAATTGGAAAACGGTCCATTTTAAAATGGGTAACGTATCACGAAGCAAATACCCTCCGCACTGGCAGAATATTAGGTGATACCACGTACTTATACGTTTGTGGCTATTACAGCACCATCTATCACAAAGCGAAAAAGTGGTCCAACTGAAACACTCATATTTCTTGATGTACTACACTAATATGTAATAAAAAATGGGGGTTCCTATTTAAAAAACGCATTTGATATCCGTTTGACCTATGGCAGCACCATCTAGCGGGCCAACCATAGCGCCATCTGGTTTCCCCTTTCAAGGTAGACGAGTTTTGTTCTGTGTAGTTTTTTTCGTTTGATGCTTATTTCGTGAGAGATTTGACCCGGTCACTGTCAATGGACCACCCTGAATAGGCCACGCTGAATACCATGGACATACATGGTAGTGAATGTGGTGGTGGGAGGGGGGGTATGGGCTGGCATTGTAGGGGAAATGCAGAGCGCTGGAGGGGAAGTGCCGTTCTAAACTGATCATCCAAATACATCTACTGTCACCTCTGCTTTCATTAGTATGTAAAAAGTATTCCAAACAAAATGCAGCGATTTATTTCTGCCTGATTTGTTAATCATTTGCAACTTCTAGAGAAGCCTCACGAGGGGAGAATTTAGAGTAAATCCTACACATTTCTTTGGATGCTGTTTTAAAATTTGCTTCGTTGCCAAAACACATCAGAATTTACACAGTCTCACCTACCTAACATGTTGTGCAGACGCAACTGCGAAAGAATTCTGAAGCAGCGATTTATTAAGTGTATTATGTGAGGAACTGCGGAAAAGGAATGTCAGCATCTTATGGAAAAGCTTATCCTCAATACAAAACAAACGTATATGCACTTATATAATCTGGGGTGCTTACATCTCGGCCAGCGGCGGTGTGTGCTTCTTTTCCTAGCATGCTGTGTGGGTGTGCGATTCGATTGCTGAGCTCAACCAAATTCCATTCCAACAGGCCTACACAGATACTCTTGTCGTGTTACAGGTATTGTGTAAAAATTTGAAGTAAATCACTCATGAACTTGTCGAGATTTTTGTTAACAATGTATTCTCTTTACATAGTGTGACATGCCTAAAAAAAGTAGTCGTTATTTGGCTAAACGTTTGTTAAAGTACGGTGTAAAATTTGAACTAAATCTGTCAAGAACTTTTCGACAATTTTTGCTATGTTTATCCTTGATATTGTATGTATATCTATTTATATACCATACACAGAGTGTTCCTCTTATCTTACCCACTCAAAATATTTTCTTGTGATGCGTTAAATGAAAAATTCTGTAAACCTATGTTTTTGATAATGGTATACGTATTATGCACAGATGGGGTAGAGTTTAAATTTTTTAAATGAAGCCATGTAAAGAAGATGAAAACATTCACCCTCTCCAAGAGCTATTCAATAATGTATCACACCATACCATTTTATTCATGTTACTAGTAGCCACTGAAATGGTTAATTATTGTAAAATATCTGATTTAAATATCACGTCAGTGAAACTCATTAACTAAACCTTTTAATCTCTTCAAGACGCGTTTGAACATTTTACAAACTATCAATAAACACTGAATGCAACAGTCCTGCACCATACAGTAACTGCATCTAGTTATTGTACAGTACTGCATTACAGCACTTATGACAATGCAGAAGTAACACGGAAGTTTGTACAAACTCTTATTGTGAGTCTACAATTATATGAAAAACAGAACATTTACATCAAATGCTGAAAATGTTGACCATTGGTATTCTTACGCAGGGTCACTCTGTGGATGAAGGACGCCCTACATCATGCTACTAGTTGCCCTCTGATGGCTGTAAAAGCATCAATAATGTGTTGTTGCATGTCCCCTGGCGTTGTTGGAACATTTTGGTAAAGAGTGTCTTTGACGGCCCCCATAAAGAAAATCGTCTGCTGAACAGAAGTTGTGCCTGAACGGAATTTCGCCTGCTACAGCAAATTACAGTACAGCTGTGTACAGTAGAGAACGAGAAAGACATAATAAAACAATAATCATAATGTTCCATAACAGTACTGATCATAAAAATGCAAGTTACTAAATTATTTCCTATCATTGTACTTTCTCCATAGTTCAGCAGCATTTCTACCTTTTCGTTACCCATGTACATCATACACCTTTACACAACGAAAATTGCATTCACAGTGCGTACTACCACCACGCAGTTACCGCGTTATTCTGATTCACAACTACAACGTTAAAACAACAACATATGAGGTGTGCTGGGAGAGAAGAGTGAATTCTTGAATAAAATTTACATGGGTCCATTTAAAAAATTTAACCTCTACCCGGTACTCCCTACATCTGTGGAGATACATAAAACGTACACCCTTAGCAACTACTACCCAATGACGTTAAAAAACAATGGTTGAAACATTTTTCGTTTAACTCACCACAAAAAAGTTATTCCGGGTGAGTAAAATAAATGGGACACCCTGGATATTAAAAATGCAGCCCATGTCTGTCAGAACGTTTATTGCAGTACCATGTAAAGACTTGAAAGAAAGCAGTCCATTATTTTTGGAGATATTTGGCTGGTAGGTTTTTGTAATTAATGCTTATGGGCAATTAGTTGAAGTTGATGATAAAGTGCATTTGAGATATAAGGAGGGAAACTCGAAAAGTAAATTGTATTCTGTTGTGCCCCAACAACGCCTCCATATGTATGTAGAAAGACAGAGAAACTGAGAGGCAATGTAAACATGGAGGAGAACGTAGCTACCTTGTTTCGTTGAGATAGAGGGCGATTGGCGCGACGAATTCGCTCCATATCCACGACTCGTTCACGTAACAGATCATTATGTCGTAGAACTTGGGGTAGCTAGGTTTTGTCACAGACTCCACATAGCGTGCCTGCGTTTTACCATCCTCTAGGTCCATATCAGTGTTGTTAACTAGCCCGGCGTAGGCAGCTGCAAAGGAGAAAAACATTAAATTTAGCGTTCTGTAGCCCAAAATTGTTCAGAGATAAATAATAAAACAGCACAGCGGAAAAGAATGTAGATGATTACACTTCAGAATCTCTGCTCATTTTAAAGGCATTGTGTCAAGCTAAAACATGTAAACTTGAGGCATTTACGAAATGTCTGAGGTATTCAGCCGTCCACATTGGATAGAATACCGTTATTCCAACCCACTGGGGTTATTTCCTCTTTCAGGTATGGCTGCGATGTCTCGAGAATGTAACCGTGATTTGAAATAGGAGGCAACTCATATTAGTTTCGAGGAAGGGAGAGCTGGGAAGGAAACGAAAGAGTTTCTTCCAAAATAAAACTCTAAACTATCGGAAAATTGTGTTGGTCATGAAACATATCAGCACTACCACTTTCTAATGCGTGATTACTACCCATAATATTGAATTTGATTTTTTCATATTGTTTTTCTGTGAGAAATATGATGTTCAGATGCGTGTCAACATATCTCACATTTCCATTTTCAGTAGTTCCTGGCATTGCCTGCCAATATGATAATGATCCCTCATACACTCAATTTTATTGCACAATTCTGGATGTTGTGCAATAAACATTGATCACCTAAGATCGGTGCTGATGGTTTGAGGAATACACTGAAGAGGACTGCAAAGCTATAAAAATGAGCATTCCACATACTGTGCAATGTCTTCTGTGCTCTATATGTGGTATAGTGCAAAACGTATAAGTTGCTGCCGAGACATCGTGTTTTTCAGACATGTGACGGCTGATCAATCCGCGCTATACCAAAATGAATGCATCAGGCAGTACAGATGGTCTACATTCAGGTGAAAAGTTTTATTACATACTTAATTCTTCTTCGGTAATTAGATGTATAAACAGTCGACAAAAGAGTTTAAGTGTGGCGGAAATAACGGGGCAATGGCTTATTTGCTTGTTACAGGGCCTTTAATTACTTACTCCAGAAATACGTAACACCACTGCTTACGTGCCATCTACAGAAATGTACGAGAATCACTCCAAAAGAAATGCAATTATATTTTTAAATCCATCTTTTATTCTACATGTTTGAAAGTTTTACAGTGTTTAGATACATCCTTTAGGAACAGTATTTTCATTTCTCCACATAATTTCCATCCCTCTCAACTGCTTTATGCCATCTTGAAACCAGCGCCTGCATACCCGGACGGTAAAATTCGGGAACAACCTGTTGGAGTCACTGTTTGGCAGTGTGCACAAGGGAGTCATCATCTTC
The DNA here is from genome assembly GCF_021461385.2 of Schistocerca piceifrons. Taxonomy (NCBI): domain Eukaryota; kingdom Metazoa; phylum Arthropoda; class Insecta; order Orthoptera; family Acrididae; genus Schistocerca; species Schistocerca piceifrons. The sequence goes on along the minus strand of NC_060146.1, from coordinate 164,367,052 downwards.
AAACCTTGTTCCACGAAGAGAATCTTTCAGTTTCCCAAAGAGATGATAGTCACATGGAGCCAGGTCAGGACTGTAAGGCGGGTGTTTCAGTGTTGTCCATCCGAGTTTTGTGATCGCTTCCATGGTTTTTTGACTGACATTTGGCCGTGCATTGTCGTGCAACAGCAAAACATCCAACTTTTGTCGATGTGGTCGAACACGACTCAGTCGAGCTAGACGTTTCTTCAGTGTCGTCACATATGAATCGGAATTTATGATGGTTCCACTTGGCATGGTGTCCACAAGCAAGAGTCCTTCGGAATCGAAAACCACCGTAGCCATAACTTTTCCAGCAGAAGGTGTGGTTTGAATTTTTTTTTCTTGGGTGAATTTGCATGATGACACTCCATTGATTGCCTCTTCGTCTCTGGTGAAAAATGATGGAGTCATGTTTCATCACCTGTCACAATTATTCCAGGAAATTCATCTCCACGATTCTCGTACTGTTCCAAAAGTTCGCTGCATACCGTTTTTCTTGTTTCTTTGTGAGTCACTGTCAACATCCTGGGAACCCATCTGGCAGAAACCTTTTTTAACACCAACACTTTCAGTATTCTGCAAACACTTCCTTCCCCTATTCCAACGTAGCGTCGCAATTCGTTCACTGTGATGCGTCTGTCAGCAGTCACCAATTCGTTAATTCTCTGCACAATGTCTGGAGTGTGTGCAGTACGAGGCCTGCCGCTGCGAGGACAATCCTTAGTATTGCCGTGCCCGCTTTAATCACATAACCTGCTTGCCCACCAACTAACTGTACTGCGATCGACAGAAGCATCTCCGTACACCTTTTTCAACCTCTTGTGGATGTTTCCCACTGTCTCGTTTTCACAGCACAGGAATTCTATGACAGCACGTTGCTTCTGACGAACGTCAAGCGTAGCAGCCATTTTGAAGACATGCTGTGACGGCGTTACTCACGGGAACAGGTTGAACTAAGTTTGAAAGCAAGCTGGAAGGATGTCTCTACACACTGTAAAACTATCACACAAGCAGAATGAAATCTGTATTTTTACAAAAATAGTGTGCATTTCTTTTGGCGTTACCCTCGTGTCTTAATCCCTTCAGGTTTACAGAACGGTTCTACCATTGCAGAAAGTGAAATTCGAACAATTTGTCAAGAGTGACTTGAAAAAATCCGGCTGCTGTAGCAGAGCGGTTCTAGGCGTATCAATCCGGAACCGCGCTGCTGTTACGGTCGCAGGTTCGAATCCTGCCTCGGGCATGGATGTGTGTGATGTCCTTAGGGTAGTTAGGTTTAAGTAGTTCTAAGTCTAGGGGAATCAATGCTCCTTGTATTTTGCCTAATTGCACACCCATGATGCCTCTGCAATCTATCAATTGCTTCATCTGCCAATCTTCCTCTTTCTCCAAGGGTCTTACCATCACTAAGCTTATGGGATCCTAATGTCTGCTTTAGTTTGCGCAAGTGAGCCCCCATGCACTTCTGAACATGTCCAATGCACTCCTGTTTTTTAATGTACATTTCATTGCCATAAAGTTTGAGTTCCTCTACAGCTTTATATCCCTTAGAATCACCATCTCCTAGATAGTTAGTGTATCGTACATTATACCACACCCGTGATCTGGAAAAAATTGCTTTCACTCCCTCTATTTCCATCGCTCCACTCGTGCCGTGAAAATTTGCTTCAGAACTTTCACTATTTTCGTCCTTGGTATTGCCCTTACATCTACAATGTTTTGAAAGAGTAGCAACATCAATCACTTTGCAACTATCTCCACTGGTAGCTGTCACAACTCCATTTAGAGATTCATGACCTCAACGTTGCCATGATCCATCTAAAGCAACAGTTAAATCTCTACAATTCCCATTATCTGTCACAGCTTCTTCAACTGCTTTCTTCATTGTTGCTTGAGCAATACCATCAGCAGAATATCCCACCAATTCATTATAAAATTCAAACTTGGCTGGTGGTTTTGGCAAGTTCATAATTCCTCATGACATTGTCCCTTCTTTCCACTATTACTACTAGAATTAGAATTAGAAAACGAATCTTCTGCAGCACATTGGTTACACTTCAATAACTTTTACATGCCAAACCAATGTGTGAAGTTATTTTCAATTCCAGTCCTCTTTCTTTGCAAACTTGGCATAATACGTTATGTTTCAAAATATTAGAGAGCAAGGAAATGTTAATTATTTCATTCACATCATTACTGTCACTTTCATAGTTTTCAAATTTTTCTTTTCTGTCACAAAGTTTCTTGCTGGAAGAAGTTCTATCACATTCATTTGGCGTAGTCGGTGAAGCAGTCTGAGCAGCATCTCCCTTCGAAACAACAAAAGATTTCTTCTTCCACTCATTGTACCTTTTCTTAAACACTCTATTGCCGAAACTGGGCATATTGATATCCACAAACCAAATACGTAAAACAGGTACGAGCAAAATTCGTCAAATACGCAAAATTGAACAGCTAAACAACACAGAGTAAACTCCACAAGTCAACACACACGGTATAGCGTTTATGTTTACCGATATGAACAGTCACTTGTCACAGAGATAAAGCCATACAACGTTGGAAAGCAAAACACTGTCTAATTCCGCAAGGATACCCTGCTTGCAGCCAGCGAGCGCCGCCGTCAGAGGTGACACACCAAGTCGCTACAACCGTTTACGCGGCGCGTCAACTTTGCAGCGATAAAAAACACACTTAGAATTCACTTAGAAGGGTGAAACTTGGTTTGTTATATTCAGAAAACTCCAAATAATTTTATAATGAAAAAACCAAAAAACGTTATTTTTTTCATTTTCATCGTTCCGGCTCCCCTTAACATCTGAGGTCATCAGTCCCATAGACTTAAAACTACTTAAACCTAACTAACCTAAGGACATCACACACATCCATGCCCGAGGTAGGATTTGAACCTACGACCGTAGCAGCAGCGCGGTTCCGCCTGTCAAGAGATACTTGAATAATAGCTCCTAAAATGTCCTCCTCCAAGTCTGTGAAGCAAGGTACCCATCCCCTTCAAAGAAGAATGTAAAAAAGAAAATTCATGCATTTCCAAACCTGTAATGAGAAGTAGGCTATATGAAGACGTATGTAGAACGCCTTCCAAGCCACTTTTTCGCTCATCAGCAGTGGTTCATGTTTTTGTTTTTCGAGCACATACTGAGTGCAATCGCAATATATGGGAGTCACATATTATCCAGCGCACCATCGTCGGTATACAGGGTGTTACAAAAAGGTACGGCCAAACTTTCAGGAAACATTCCTCATACACAAATAAAGAAAAGATGTTATGTGGACATGTGTCCGGAAACGCTTCATTTCCATGTTAGAGCTCATTTTAGTTTCGTCAGTATGTACTGTACTTACTCGATTCACCGACAGTTGGCCCAATTGAAGGAAGGTAATGTTGACTTCGGTGCTTGTGTTGACATGCGACTCATTGCTCTAAAGTACTAGCATCAAGCACATCAGTACGTAGCATCAACAGGTTCGTGTTCATCACGAACGTGGTTTTGCAGTCAGTGCAATGTTTACAAATGCGGAGTTGGCAGATGCCCATTTGATGTATAGGTTAGCACGGAGCAACAGCCGTGGCGCGGTACGTTTCCATCGAGACAGATTTCCAGAACGCAGGTGTCCCGACAGGAAGACGTTCGAAACAATTGTCGGCGTCTTAGAGCGTCTGAGAGCGACTTATATATTGTAAGAAAGGGGGGCGTGGTTCAGGTGACACGTGATGAGCAGTGATAATCCATAGCAAAGATAAGGTTGACTATCGATTACCACCTTGGCAAAGATAAAAATTGTTAGCAATTTTGTAGAGCCACTGTCCATATATCGCTAAGTTTCATAGCCTCCTCTTTCCTATTAAGATTATCGTGATGTTTACAAATTTCAATAGCTTCTCTATATAGCCGTGGATAGTAATTTAACGTTGTAGATAAAACTTCGGTATCCGAAAACTTCACTTCCAAACTATTTCGGAAGGCAACACATACGGACAGATATTTACATAAAAATTCTAATCATCACCCTCAACAAAAAAGGGGTGTCATAAAAAGTCTTGTCGATCGAGCGGAACTGATATGTACACCTGAAGATTTGGATGCTGCAGTGAAACATCTGAAGCAGGCTTTTGAAAAAAACGGCTACTCAAGAAAAGAGATAAATAGAATTTTGCGTCCAAGGAATAGAAGACCAAAAGATAAGAATGAACCACAACGACGGAAAAATACAGTAGTTCTCCCTTTTATTAAAAAAGTAACAGATCGGATCGGTAAGATTTTACGAAAACATGACATAAAACCGGTCTTTAAACCAACAAAGAAAATAAGTCAAGTACTACGATCTGTGAAAGATAAACGCCCTCCCCTGTCGACATGTGGTGTGTATAAAATTCCATGTACCTGTGGTAAAATTTATATTGGTGCTACCAAAAGAAGCGTAAACACGCGACTGAAAGAGCATAAAAGTCTTTGTCGACTTGGAAAAATAGAAAAATCAGCTGTAGCGGAACATGCTCTTCAACCAGGCAACCACCAAGTGAAGCTTTCGGATACCGAAGTTTTATCTACAACGTTAAATTACTATCCACGGCTATATAGAGAAGCTATTGAAATTTGTAAACATCACGATAATTTTCATACGAAAGAGGAAAGAGGAGGCTATGACACTTAGCGATATATGGACAGTGGCTCTACAAAATTGCTAACAATTTTTATCTTTGAAAAAGTGGTAATCGATAGTCAAACTTATCTTTGCTATGGATTATCACTGCTCATCACGTGTCACCTGAACCACGCCCCCCTTTCTTACAATATATTAGTCGCTCTCAGACACCCGACCAGTCAGTCGGCAAGACTCAGCGGAGCAGCGCCTCTGAGGAAGTCCAGCGCAGCCTGGACGAAACGTAAGGAGCAGAAAAGTTCTTGGACCACGACCTCACATCCCGGAAAGTATATCAACAGCTATCTCCGAGGTAGCCATAAAGTGGGGATTTTCCCGTACGACCATTTCACGATTGTACCGTGAATATCAGTAATCCGGTAAAACATCAAATCTCCGACATCGCTGCGGCCGGAAAAGATGCTGCAAGAACGGAACCAACGATGACTGAAGGGTATGGTTTAAAGTGACAGAAGTGCAACCCTTCCGCAAATTGCTGCAGATTTCACTGCTGGGCCATCAACCAGTGTCAGCGTCCGAACCATTCAACGAAACAATATCGGTATGGACTTTCGGAGCCGAAGGCCCACTCGTGTACCCTTGATGACTGCACGACGCAAAGCTTTACGCCTTGCCTGAGCCTCTCGACACCGACATTACACTAGTGATGACTGAAGACATGTTGCCTCGTCGGGCGAGTCTCGTTTGTAATTGTAACGAGTGGATGCACGTGTACGTGTATGGAGACAGGACTGTTTGAAGCTGGTGGAGGCTCTATAATGATGTGGGGCGTGTGCAATTGGAGTGATACGGGACTCCTGATGCAGGTGACACGTACGTAAGCATCCTATCTGATCATGGCATCCATTCATATCCATCGTGCATTCCGAAGGACTTCGGGAATTCCAGCAGGACAATGCGACACCCCCACGTCCAGAATTGCTACAGAGTAGCTCCAGAAACACTCTTCTGAATTTAAACAATTCCGCTGGCCACCAAACTTCTCAGTCATGAACATTATTGATCATATCTGGGATGCGTTGCAACGTGCTGTTCAGGAGAGATCTCCACCGCCTTGCACTCTTACGGATTTATGGACAGTCCTGCAGGATTCATGGTATCAGTTCCCTCCAGTACTACTTCAGACATAAGTCGGGACCATGCCACGTCGTGTTGCGGCACTTCTGCGTGCTCGCGGTGGCCCTACACGATATGAGGCAGGTATGCTAGTTTCTTTGGCTCTTCAGTGTAGTTTGGAACTGTTGTTCTAATAGTACATCAAGAGAGAAGCTTAGTTTACTTCTGATTTTAGTTCAGAGGACATTATTTAGTAGTGTTCACGGAAATATAGTCAACGCATGAGAGATAGGCTCAAACTGCATTCTACAATTGCTGTAACCAGCGTTACCAAAGTTGAGTAATATATTTTACTAGTCATTATTCTGTGTTACTTCCATTGTGTGTGTGTGTCTGCTGCCCTATAATCCAAACATCCATCCTACGAGAACGCGTGTATCAGTGTTTTTCAGCGGCAGCGAGATTTTCATCGTAGTGGACGCCCCCTATGCACAACAACATCAATTTCACTTCGAAAAGAAACAGCTGTTATGGAACATTTTGCTGGAATTTCAGTGTTTGTATCAGTGCTGGAATTTTCATTCGGATTTTCAACCTTGAAGTACAGCACAGATATTACTTTAAGTGAAGCCAGTGAGCTGTTTAAAATTTAATTTACACAAATGTTTTGAATTAGGAACAGACTTATAAGTTCACTCTAACATATTATGTAATATGAATCGTATTCGTTTAATAAATGATGATTAACAAGTATCGTAAATATTCTTTTGTCAAAATTTGTCCTAAATATGAAATATGTTCAGCTTATTATTATGTAACCATTGGTGTCGAATATTTTCTTCTTCATCATTTTCTTCCAGTAGTAAGTATTCCAAAAAAATCGCAGTCATTGGTTTGAGAAACGTGCATTTACTTCCACGAGCTGTTCACGACTGATGAGACGGCCGCACAAACTCGCCTTCACGGATTTCCACCAAATTTATGGTTATGCAGGACTGGACAGGAAATGAAAGGTACAGAAGTGTGAACTCCAGATAGGCTTGAGTTTAGAAAAAAAAGTAGGATTTTTGACGCGGGTGGGGCGAGGCAAGAGCCATGTATGATAACGCAATGTCGAGGCAGTGGTTGGCGCAGCGCGAAGGGTGCCGCAGCTGCCAAACCATACGCACCACTTGTGTGAATTTTTCACTACAGCCCCTTGAAATTTTAGGCTAAAGAGTACTTGGAAAAAAACTATCACAGCAAGTATGATCCATATCGAAAACATACACACTTCATCGTAAGGCTGTGATATACATCTATAAGACAAAAAAGAAATCAATTTTACGTGTCATTTATCTTTCTCAGAACTTAATGATAGATATTACATACAGTAGTGAAGAAGAAGGGCAAATGAGAAACAATCGGTTTTTTAATTTTTAAAGGAAAAGAAGAACCTGAACAGAAGAAACAGCTCCTGGTCTTGATGTAGCTTTGGTTCATTTACATACATTATTTTTTACAATTTGATGAACTTTTATTGTTTAGAGCAATAAAATCGGAAAACTTATTTTTCTCATTTACTACTATCAGCCACTTCATGGGAATCGCGCTTCATCCTCCTGTGTGGTCGTTTCTCTGACTACTACTCATGATATATTTCTGATACAGTACTTGAAGCAACTGTTCTCTGCATTTTCTGCAAGGCAGCCTTTCGCAGCAGCTGTCAACATCAATTCTTATTGGTTTCTCCGTCTTAAGCTTCAGATGGAGAAACAAGTAATAACTGAAACAACTGTTGACTAATGGCTAAGCTCAGAGGTTGAAATGCAGACTCAAACAAACAAACCGTATCCGTTCGCCTTTGGCTTCCAACAAAGCTGTTTACTCCGATTCACTATGCTAGAATTCACATACGCACACTAAATTTTGGTGGGTGGATTTCAGCGGAGTTTCCATTCTGTATACTCACTATTCTGTGACAGCGGTGAGTGGTGAAATAGTTCTGAGGTTTCTCGATAAGCTGCTGTGTGTGGACTTACACTTGCTTCAGTGCCCGATACAAGCTATGGGAGGACGTTTTGCGAAATCCTATTTTTTCCCACTAAGGATAGATGAAAAGTTAAACTGGCGGCCGTGCGCAGTGGCCGCGTGGTTAGAGGCGCCATACACGGACTGCGCGGCCCCTCCCGCCGGCGGTTCGAGTCCTCCTTCGGGCATGGGTCTGTGTGTCGTTCTTAGCATAAGTTACATTAAGTAGTGTGTAAGTCTAGAGACCGATGACCTCAGCAGTTTGGTCCCTTAGGAATTGACACACATTTCAACATTCTCTAAACTGGACTGAGCACGTGATTGTAATTTGCAAGAAGGCATCGGTATCTCTAAATGCGCAGATACGAGCGCTCCTGCCCACACTCCTGCACATACACTGTTCGGCAGCGACAATGCGCGTGTCATCGTGTCGTGAGTTGTGGCATCTAGGGGGGGGGGGGGGAGGGGGATACGTATAGAGGGCGTGCACATGAGCTGTGTTTACACAATAGACACGCGAGGGTAGCTGACGCGCATTAGCTTACTTACTCAGCATCACTCTCCATAACGAAACGACTGACATGCGAGCGCAGCCACAGGTAACAAATGGCTCTGAGCACTATGGGACTTAACATCTGAGGTCATCAGTCCCCTAGGCTTAGAACTACTTAAACCTAACTAACCGAAGAACATCACACACATCCATGCCCGAGGCAGGATTCGAACCTGCGACCGCAGCAGCACCGCGGTGCCGGACTGAAGCGCCTAGAACCGCCACAGCGGCCGTCCACAGGTAACAGCTAGTTTATAACAGTACGGTTTTCTGAAACTCTACCATCTGGTGAGCAAGATGTATGAAACAGGCGAAATACCCTCAGACTTCAAGAAGAATATAATAATTCCAATCCCAAAGAAAGCAGGTGTTGACAGATGTGAAAATTACCGCACTATCAGCTTAATAAGTCACAGCTGCAAAATACTAACACGAATTCTTTACAGACGAATGGAAAAACTAGTAGAAGCCAACCTCGGGGAAGATCAGTTTGGATTCCGTAGAAACACTGGAACACGTGAGGCAATACTGACCTTACGACTTATCTTAGAAGAAAGATTAAGGAAAGGCAAACCTACGTTTCTAGCATTTGTAGACTTAGAGAAAGCTTTTGACAATGTTGACTGGAATACTCTCTTTCAAATTCTAAAGGTGGCAGGGGTAAAATACAGGGAGCGAAAGGCTATTCACAATTTGTACAGAAACCAGATGGCAGTTATAAGAGTCGAGGGACATGAAAGGGAAGCAGTAGTTGGGAAGGGAGTAAGACAAGGTTGTAGCCTCTCCCCGATGTTGTTCAATCTGTATATTGAGCAAGCAGTAAAGGACACAAAAGAAAAATTCGGAGTAGATATTAAAATTCATGGAGAAGAAATAAAAACTTTGAGGTTCGCCGATGACATTGTAATTCTGTCAGAGACAGCAAAGGACTTGGAAGAGCAGTTGAATGGAATGGACAGTGTCTTGAAAGGAGGATATAAGATGAACGTCAACAAAAGCAAAATGAGGATAATGGAATGTATTCGAATTAAGTCCGGTGATGCTGAGGGAATTAGATTAGTGAATGAGGCACTTAAAGTAGTAAAGGAGTTTTGCTATTTGGGGAGCAAAATAACTGATGATGGTCGAAGTAGAGAGGATATAAAATGTAGGCTGGCAATGGCAAGGAAAGCGTTTCTGAAGAAGAGAGATTTGTTAACATCCAGTATTGATTTAAGTGTCAGGAAGTCATTTCTGAAAGTATTCGTATGGAGTGTAGCCATGTATGGAAGTGAAACATGGACGATAAATAGTTTGGACAAGAAGAGAATAGAAGCTTTCGAAATGTGGTGCTACAGAAGAATGCTGAAGATTAGATGGGTAGATCACATAACTAATGAGGAGGTATTGAATAGGATTGGGGAGGAGAGAAGTTTGTGGCACAACTTGACCAGAAGAAGGGATCGGTTGGTAGGACATGTTCTGAGGCATCAAGGGATCACCAATTTAGTATTGGAGGGCAGCGTGGAGGGTAAAAATCGTAGAGGGAGACCAAGAGATGAATACACTAAGCATATTCAGAAGGATGTAGGTTGCAGTAGGTACTGGGAGATGAAAAAGCTTGCACAGGATAGAGTAGCATGGAGAGCTGCATCAAACCAGTCTCAGGACTGAAGACCACAACAACAACAACGGTTTTCTGCCAGGGAAAGAACAACGGACGAAAAGTTTTATAACACCAAAGCAGCACTACCGTTTGCGAGTGTTGGTTGGTTGACTTAAAGGAAGGGGACCAAACAGCGAAGTCATCGGTTCTATCGGTTTAGGGAAGGATAGAGGAGGACGTCGGCCACGCCCTTTCAAAGGAACCATGGCAGTATTTGCCTAAAACAATTTAGCGAAATCCTGGGAAACCTGAATCAGGATGGCTGGATGCAGGTTTGAACCGTCGTCCTCGTGAATGCGAGTCCAGTGTGCTATCTACTGCGCCACTTCACTTGGCCATTTGCGAGTGTTCACAGCGCCTCTCACAACTTACCCCCTCCCCCTCCCTGCCATTCTCTACAAATACTATTATACCGGATCCAAGCTAGCCCCTGAGGGCCGGCAGCCCACATTACACCACAGAGGACGAGGTTGTCTATGCCCAAGGCGTACCAAAAGGGCCATGGTAAACCCCAGCTACGAGGGTTGTCGAGAAAGTAAGTTACGATTGATCGCGAAATGAAAATCACAGTGAAAATCAGAAATGTTTCATCTGTAACAGTTAGCTACACCTTTCAGCTACTTCTCTACGTAGTCGCCGTTCTGACTCAGACATTCGTCGTAGCGTTGTACCAACTTTCCAATACCCCCATCATAGAAGGCAGCCGCCAGTGCTTTGCGCCAATTCTCTACGCTGGCCTAAAGCTCGTTGTCTGTGCCAAAATGTTGTCTTCATAACCAGCGGTTCGTTTCAGCAGAGATGAAACTCAGTGGGAGACAATTACGGGCTGTAGTGTGGGTAATCAAACATTTCCAATTGAAACGATGCAGGAACATCTTCATTGCCCCAGCAGAATGAGGCTGAGAAATGTCTTGAAGAAGAAACCGCACGACAGTTATGTAATGTTGGTTGCATAGCTTCAGAGGAAAATTCTCACCAGGCCCTTGTACTTGGCGGGAGACACTATTTTCTACAACATCTTTACGCGCTCACTAAGAGCTCAGGAATGAAAAGAGCGACACAATTCTACCTAGAACCATACTAGAGACACTGCCCAACACATCTTTGCAAAGCTTTATCGGATTTTCATAGTCGTTTCCATTTCGCGACCGATCGTAACTTACTTTCTGGACAGCCCTCGTATTTACATACGAGATAATGGTAACAGACATTCCGAGCTCTACTTCCCGCAGGGGGAGCTCGAGCCACGGTCTGCAGGAAGTATCACTACGCCAAAACCTGATTGGCTGGAGACAGCTATACAGGGGCTAGAACCAGCCCCGAAGTGCAGTTCACGCCGGATGCCGACCTCGTGTACTGCGACCGTCGAAGATTATATCTTCGTCTCGGAATTGGACTGTTACTAGTGTGTGTGTGTGTGTGTGTGTGTGTGTGTGTGTGTGTGTGTGTTACCACGAACCTTTGTGGGCAATTAGAAGTGGACTTTTGTCTGCCTCAATTAGGAGAATTTTACTGGCATTGTTATTGTTATCTTTCGTTTGTTGTTCAGTCATCAACCTTGTGAACTTACATCAGTAAAAGTTGTGTTTGTGAAAAATTGCGGATTGTCAGTCACAACAAATACTACGTGGACGGACCTGCCGCCCGTGGCAGGCGACTGGGCTACTCACTGATGGTGCCCACGTCGCAGTGCGCTGAGGAGAGCACGGTGGTGGGCGAGGGTATGCTGCCCGAGCACGCCATGACGCCCTCTCCGTAGGCGATCTCGAGCAGCGCCAGGAAGGGGAACTCACCCCGCTCCACCGGACGGCCCCCGTGCACGTATATCCGCTGGCTATCCTGTAGGCCGTCCTGCGACTGCTCCTGTCGACACGAGAAGCGACCGGCGTCAGTTCATCTACACTGCAAGTCACTGGAATTGCAACAGCTGTAGAAGCAGCTTGTGACAAACAATACACTGTCATGTACAGTGGTGCGCAAAGCTCTGTTGAATCATGTTATCACTGCCACGATTAGATTAGATTAGTTTTTCGTTCCATAGGTCCTTGCTGAGGAGATCCTCATGGATGTGGAACATGTCAATATTTTTTTCTTTTTTTTAAGCTGAAATAACAATACTAATAGTATGAATATATACAGTACATCATTTGTTTCTATTAAAAAATTCGTAAATGAAGTAGAAGGAGTTGGCCACTAGTAAGTCATTCAGGCTCTTTTTAAACTGATCTTTATTTGTAACTAAATTTTTTATGTTTGCTGGCAAATTATTGAAGATGAGTGTTCCTGAGTAGTGGACCCCTTTTTGAACTAAAGTAAGTGCTTTTAAGTCTTCGTGCAGATCATTTTTGTTCCTGGTATTGTATGTATGAAGTGAGCTGTTTGTTGGAAAAAGAGATATTATTTAGGACAAATTTCATTAAGGAGTAAATATACTGAGAGGCAGTAGTTAGTATACCCAGTTCTTTGAAGAGGTTTCTACAGGACGTCCGTGAATTTACTCTACAAATAATACGTATTACACGCTTTTGGACTCTGAAAACTTTTGTTTGACTTGAAGAGTTACCCCAAAATATTATACCATAAGACATAATGGAATGAAAGTAGGCAAAGTATGCAAGCTTTTTCATTTTGATGTCGCCTATGTCAGCTAACACTCGAATTGAAATACAGATTTGTTAACGCGTTACTGCAGTTCTGTGGTGTGCTCCTCCCAACTGAATTTATTATCAAGTTGTAATCCCAGGAATTTAAGACTGTCGACCTCTTCTATCTGCTCTTCTTCATACTTTATGCATATGCTGGGTGGAAACCTCTTACAGATTCTGAATTGCATATAGTGAGTCTTTTCAAAGTTTAATGACAGTGAGTTGGCTTTAAATCATTTATTAATATTCATGAAAATATCATTAGCAGATCTTTCTAGAAATACACTTGACATACTATTTATTGCAATACTTGTATCATCTGCAAACAAAACGAACTCTGCTTCTGGCAGTGTAACTGATAGGAGATCATTATTGTACACAAGAAAAAGAAATGGCCCTAAGACACCACATGTAATTTCTTCCCATTCTGATGATGACTGATGACTTAATTCACTCGTCCCTTGCACTGACACCCTTTGTTTCCTGTTAGCGAGGTATGACTTGAACCATTTTGCAGCACTGCCCGTGACGCCATAGATCTCTATTTAAAAGGATATTGTGGTTCACACAATAAAATGCTTTTGACAAATCACAGAAAATACCTGCTGCTTGTAATTTGTTATTTAATGAATTAAGTACATTTTCTCTGTAGGTGTAAACAGCCAAGTGACGTAGCTCACTGAGATTCTGAGCAGACATAGAAACAACTACTATGGTATACTGAGGAGAGAAAAGTCGTGGGATAGCTATATAAACACGTACAGATGGTGGCAGTATCGCCTATACAAAGAATAAAAGAACAGTGGCTTGGTGGAGCTGCAATTTGTACTTAAATGATTCATCTGAAAAGATTTCCGACGTGATTATGGCCGCACAGCGAGATTCAGCAGAAATGAACGCGGAATGGTAGTTGGAACAAGATGCAATGGACAATACATTTCCAAAATCGATCAGGAATTCATTATCCCCAGATCCTCAGCGTCAAGAGCGTGCCGAGAATGCGAAATTCGAAGCATCACATCTCAACACTGACAACGCCGTGGCTGATGGTCTTTACTTAACGACCGAGAGCAGCGGCGTTTGCGTAGAGTTGTCAGTTTCAATAGACAAGCAACACTGCGTGACATAAACGCAGAAATCAATGTGGGACGTTTGCAGAAGTCATCCCCTAGGACAGTGTGGCGCAGTTTGCCGTTAATGGGCTGTGGCAGCAGACGATCCACCCGACTGTCTTTGCCAAGAGCGTGACATCACATGCAGCGCCTCTCCCTCGTGACCATATCGGTTGGACCCGAGACGACTGGAAATTTGTGCCCTCATCAGATGAGTCCCCATTTCAGTTGTTAAGTGCTGATGCCAGATGGCAGTTATAAGAGTCGACGGACACAAAAGGGAAACAGTGGATGGGAAGGGAGTGAGACAGGGTTGTAGCCTCTTTCCGCTGTTATTCAATCTGTATATTGAGCAAGCAGTGAAGGAAACAAAAGAAAAATTTGGAGTATGTATTAAAATCCATGGAGAAGAAATAAAAACTTTGAGGTTCGCCGATAACATTGTAATTCTGTCAGAGACAGCAACGGACTTGGAAGAGCAGTTGAACGGAATGGTTAGTGTCTTGAAAGGAGGATATAAGATGAACATCAACAAAAGCAAAACGAGGATAATGGAATGTAGTCGAATTAAGTCGGGTGATGCTGAGGGAATTAGATTAGGAAATGAGACACTTAAAGTAGTAAAGGAGTTTTGCTATTTGGCGAGCAAAATAACTGATGATGGTCGAAGTAGAGAGGATATAAAATGTAGACTGGCAATGTCAAGGAAAGTGTTTCTGAAGAAGAGAAATTTGTTAACATCTAGTATAGATTTAAGTGTCAGGAAGTCGTTGCTGAAAGTATTTGTATGGAGTGTAGCAATGTATGGAAGTGAAACATGGACGATAAATAGTTTGGACAAGAAGAGAATAGAAGCTTTTGAAATGTAGTGCTATAGAAGAATGCTGAAGATTAGATGGGTAGATCACATAACTAATGAGGAGGTATTGAATAGAATTGGAGAGAAGAGAAATTTGTGGCACAATTTGATTAGAAGAAGTATAACATGAACGTGTGGAAAATTATGTAACTCAATAATATTCATTCAATTATGTAATTATTTCTTAAAAAGATGATAATTATGTAAAACAGAGATAATATTTGTTTTACATTCTTTGTTAATCTACGTCATTCGTTTCCTTTCTTTTGTACCCTTTTGTCGTCTTCTTCTGATGTACATCGCTGACTCAAGACGCGAATCGATTTGAGGTCTGTTGAATGAAAAACATTTAATGTAAAATTATTGTACTTTTATGTTCATTTGGTGGTGAAAACAAATAGAGCCAAATGCGTTAAAACTATTTATGATTAATTATTGAAAATTAACTTCTCCTTTTAATTATAATTTTGTATTAATTGTTTTATCATAGCTGCAAGAAGTGCAGCCATTGTTAGTTGCGATTATATAGCAACTTCGTCTGTACTTTTAGTTGAAAATAGCATGGGTTTGTGTTAAACTAATTTGCAAAACAATTTAACAATTTTTTTATTGTTGGCATCAATTTAAATGATTAATTATTTATTGAGTAAAGGAAAATCTTAATTAAAAAAGAAATCCTCTATCTTTTGTTGGCCGCCATCTTAACTTTTATCACAGCGGCAAATTTAAATTAGTTGAAACTGCAAACAATATTCCGATGTGTAAGAAAAAATGTGCACCGGTGGTACTGAACTCTATTTACAAAGGAAAAATTAATCGAATCAGACAGCATTTTCTAAGAACAGTGCTGATGGTATTTATTGTTGAACAAGATTTCATTGCTGATGTATGAGGCCAAAATTCAATTACACACGAATCACGAAGAAAAATACACTCCTGGAAATTGAAATAAGAACACCGTGAATTCATTGTCCCAGGAAGGGGAAACTTTATTGACACATTCCTGGGGTCAGATACATCACATGATCACACTGACAGAACCACAGGCACATAGACACAGGCAACAGAGCATGCACAATGTCGGCACTAGTACAGTGTATATCCACCTTTCGCAGCAATGCAGGCTGCTATTCTCCCATGGAGACGATCGTAGAGATGCATACCCCCTCAAAGGCCTCTATGTGGTCTTTGGTGGGACAGCACGACTAAAAAACGGTTCCACACTGATATGAGTCTCATAAGAAAAGGGTGTTTTATCTTTTGCCTAGCCCCTAGAGTGGTTTTGTGCCCATACTACACAACTAATCTCCACACCCGATTTAGAGGAAGAGTTCTGAGAAGTCTTCTGGCACATAATACCTGCTCGATGAGACTATTTCGTATAATTTGTGTTGACTCCTGCACTCCAGTAGCTGTTTATAACTGCCGCCTTAGACCTACAGCATTGAGTTGAGGTTGCCTACTTGCTGTTGTATGCTGACATCGGTTCTGCACACCTGTTCTTTTTCTTCCACAGCCAATACTGTGACGATCCTCAACTGATCCAGTAGCTAGAAACTTGTTCCAGGTTCTAGACCAGTGGTTCCCAACCTGAGGGTAATTACCCACTGATGGGTAAAATGTAATTTTCTGAGGGGCAAAAACTAAACGATTCGATTCTCTTTCAGTCACGAACCTAAACTATTTTCAAAAGACTATTATCACAATTTTGTAAGACTCTAATATTGATTTTGAGTTTGATGGACTATGGGCGTAAGCCCGAAAAGTGCATTTCCGGTAAAAGTGAGTTGAAGATTTGCAAGTTTATACGTTATTGAAAAACCGTTATACTTCAATGATGTAATAATTCTGTCTTAGACCATACCTTTAACATACAGAATCATTCTTTCCAACCGAAGATATTTCTTCCATTTGTGATATATTATCCAAGATATGATGAATGGTTTACGCCCTTTTTCCATCAAACCATCATACCTCTGCAAAATATCATGAAAATTGAGTGGAAAATTGCTTTTATTATTTTACATCCAGTTGAACTGTACATTAACAAAAATATATGTTCATGGCCTTTACAGTTTATGTTCCTGTTCAGGATCAGTAGCTTCTTCACTATTTACTCTGTCTAGCAGTTCTTCATACCAGCCTTTTACTGTATCAGGAAGAAAGCGCAACAGGTTTTGAATGTCCATCAACTTTGCTTCTGCTGCAGTTGGTTTCACTGTTAATGACAAAAGAGAAATATCTTCAGGGAGTCGTGTTGATTTCTTAATGCACTACCCTTTTTTGGACGACCTCGATCTACAGGCTTAAATTTTTTTGCGCCCACGACCATTCTTTTCTTTTTTCTATAACGTTCTTTTCTTCTTTTTGTCTGTAAAGTCATGGTCTGACTCATTACCACTCACTTCACTCATTATATCACACAAGTTAACACGCAAAGGAGCTCAGAGTCGATACAATAACCTATACGCAGTAAACGAGGTGACAACTGCCTGTCACCTGCTGCCTTCTTAAGATGATTTCTTAGCCTACACCAAAGATATCGATCTGAAAGTTTCAGGGTGGGTAATTCAAATATGGAGGTATCGATTTAGCTCTTTGACGGAGAAAGGGCGTAATTCCAATTACGCCCGTAGAATTAATGCGGTGGAGGTTGCCAGTTCCACACAGAAACCATCACTACACACATATGTTGTGCTTTATCCCGTACATCGATCATGATGAAAGTAAGACATGTACGTAACGAATGCTATATATTTCGTGAAAATGTGCTCTCCAAGTTGTAGATAGTACATTCAGTAGTCCAGAAATTGCTTTCTTACTCGTTTTGAAACAGCCAAATGAATTAATTGATAGTACGACACAGCAGTAACTACATAAGGGCTACTATTGTGCTGTACACATTATTATTATTATTATTACTAGTGGGTGTGGTTAGACACGAAGCATTAACAGACTTCCAATTTCTGCCAGTTCAGAAGTAAGGAGAGCAACAATCAAGTGATTTACGAACAGCAGGTATAATGCACACATTTTAACTTGGATAATTTTAAATGCGGCGTTATAGACCCCAAATGGCCGCCATCTTACAGGATCATGGTAGCGTGACCAGACCTGTCATATATACATCATGATGTGAAAGGGGATCGATGAATCCTCTTCCAGGCACTTAAGTGTGAATTATAGAGGAGTGATATGGACGTAGATATCTTCAATCTGAAAACAATTCCAAAATACATGCCGCCTCCATAAATTTCAAGAATCCCTACGATTTATTTGACCGATAATTGCTGTTCATTATCCAAGAGGAACAGGAAATAGGCTCAAAAACGCTACGACTAATCAGACACTAGCTGACAACATCGAAAGTCAGGTTCATGGTTGAAATCTCTGATCCCTTTATGGTCAAAATTAAAGTAGGATACACCAAGGCGACACATTCCCACTACTATTGAACCTGCTCCTGGACACTATAACATCGAGTACAGAGGATATGCTGTACGACACTCGCTTATTTGACTTATGAGCTATGGCTTGTAAAGCTCAGAGATGCTAGTCCCACAGTCTTATCTGCCACGGGCCAGGGCCCAATTCAGGGACTCAGTACTCAGTCAAGCCTCGGAAACAGGACAGATTTCCGACCAGAAATAGGAATAAGAGAAAATGGTTTAATGGAGCTTGGAAAGTTACCACTTGGAACTTTAAAAGGACTGCCCTTAAGAAAGTCGAATTAGCTAAACATCTGAAAGGAAAGGGTACATATTTAGCAGAAATTACAGAAACAAAGAAGAAAACATCTGTAACTAAACATGTAGGCAGCTATATTATTATCTACAGCGGAGTAAAGCGGGGACAAAAAAGAAGTAAAAGTGTTGACATTTACATTCATAGAAAATGGAAAGATAAAATACAGGACTACGAATATAAATGGATGCATTGTACTCGTAGGAATTCAAGACCCAAGAGCAATCCTAAGAATAGTAACTTATGCCCTAGAAGAAGGAAAAACTGATGAGTATAAGACCTTTTACAAACAATTGCAAGTGATCTTAAACAGATACAATGAAACTCAGATTTTGCTTATGCCAGATCTCAATGCTAGAATTGGAAATATACCAATTCCAAAAACCGTAGTAGACACATTGGGAGAAAACATAGTAATGAAAATTGAAAAGTACTCAGAGGTGTTGCTACTTCTAATCATTTAAAAATTACCAATGGTTTCCTTAGGAAGAAAGACATACACAAATTCACCTGGTTAGCAAGAGAATATAAATCTGTTTTAGTTTGTATAGTAATAAATGAGGAATTTACTGAACAGGTTGTAGATACCTGAGTTTATAGAGGAGTGGCTCAGGATTAACCACTTTTTATTGGTGTCAATAATTTACATCTATGGGAAATGGAAGAACTAGTTAAGAATCAAAAGGAAGAACAAGTTCTTAAAGTTTACCTTCAAGAAGATAGCCCCGTAAGATATATCTAGCAAAAGTAGATGACAAAAACACTAACAAATTTAGATACGTTAGAAGACATAAGATGAATGGAAGAACTTAAAAACAGCTGTATCGAGTGAGGCCAATGAGGTTCTGGAGAAAAGGAAATATGGGAAACTTACAGGACTAAGGATTTGGACGCGAGAGATGAAAACAGCAATTAAAGAAAAGCAAGAAGCTTTCAAGACCTACAGAAATAATCCCTCCAATGAAAAGTACAAAAAATATAAAGAGAAGAGAAATAATGCGAAACACGTAACTCGGAAAGTGCACACACAATCCTGGGTACGCTTTATTAGCAATATAGAATATGATTTACATGGCAGGCAAACTGTAGCTCATAAAATGATGAAATCACCTCACTCAACAGGCAAGATAATCATATACATGCTAATTATATAGGAGAGAAGGAATGGATAATTCATAAAAAAACAGCAGTATGATGAAATTTTAATTCAGATGTCACATGAACTGAATGACAGAAAAAGCCTGGCTTCTCATTAGAAGCGACTTATTTTAAATTCTGTCAGTGTTCTTTAGCATCAACTCCAGGCATAGTTCCGTGCCTTATTAACTGTGTAGCGCATAGAATGGCTGTGTGCAACGCGTCGGGCATATGTTTTGTGTTTCAAGAGGCAGTTGCATTAGTTTGATCTTGCAACCGAGCAATAGCTCTCATAACTGTAACAGCTCATCAGAGTACTGTGAGCTGCCATAGTTTCTCATAAGAAGCGACTGACGTTATATTTCGTCAGTGTTCCTTAGCTTCAACTCATTTTTTGTGCATGTCTGCCCATTTATCAGGCCATCTTTAATACGGACAGCGAATGTGGTTACTGTGTTCAATGAGAGCCTAGTTGATGACCCTTCGTTCAGAGCTCCAGGCGGTGTTGTCTCTGGTCACACAGCTTCAGGTTGTTCAAATGGGCATCACTGTGGGACGCCGGACAGGACGGTCTGAGGAACGTCCAGCATGAGCCACATGTTCCCCATCAGTCCCCTACTGAGCCATCCTGGGCACTGCCCGCACTGAGATTGACCTATCACCCGTGGTCGAGTGGAAGATCGTTCCAAGGTGTGACCAGCAACAAAATACTTTCTGAGAGGCCAATAAGGGGTCTCCTCGACTTGCGCCATAGGTTGGCTGGGTTTCTGGTTCTGCTCAATAGGTCAGGAGTCCACAACATGCAGGAGGCAACTACATGGTTAGCAGGGGCTGTGTGGCGTGGACTGCGCGGATTTTTAGGTTAGAGGGCCTTGGGGAACACAAGGAGGGTTTCAGTCTCAAAGGGTGCAGGCCAAACACAGGGACAATGTAGATACAGGAACTATCGGTATAACAGTTGTTAATTGAAGGGCTTATTTCAATAGTAGTACAAGTCCATTTTTGTTCATATTCAGATACAGAGTCCTAAAGTTAAATGAGCGCTGAAAAACCTGCAGTTGAGATACCAGAAATATTCAAGCATATGGCTTCTTGCTAGAGATGAACCTTTCTTTCTGTTTGTTTGGCTCATTAATTTCAGAAGCATTATAGACAGAAAAGTGGAGGTAATGGACTTGTACCACTATTGAAATAAGCCCTTCAATTGTCGCAGCTGTGTTCGAAAAAAACCAGAGCTTCAAGCGCTAATAGAAAACACTGAATCTCAAAGCTCGCTAAGACCGGAAATAAATTCAGCAGAAATTGTTACAAAGGACCAGACCATTTTCAGAAAGGATACATTAAATACCGTTGTTATTTGAGCACTTATTGCTGTCAGTAGTAGTTTACCTTGTAGTGAAACTAAAGTAGATAATTCCTATGAGTAGAGGCTATAATTCACAACCAGAATCAAGTAATAATTGGTTACTTTTGATGACGTCTCTTCCCTCCGACTCAGGTGATACAGTTGCTGAAAAGTTCAAAAAAAACTTGACAGTCTCTTCAAATAGGTAACCCACTCACGCAATTATAGCTGCTGGTGACTTCAATCTATCAACGATATGATAAAAATACATGTTTAAAGTCAGTGGTAGGCATAAAACGTTCTCCAACATCTTACTGAATGCCTTCTAAGAATATTATTTTTAACAGCTAGTTCAGCGGCCCACTCAAAGTGTAAATGATTGCGAAAACAAGCTTGACTTCTTAGTAAGAAATTATCCTGATCAAATAGGCAGTAACGTGATAGACATAGGGATTAGGGACCACAAGGTTGTTGTAGCTACCTGAATACAGTAACGTACAAACCCACCAGAAACGAACGCAAAATAGATGAAAAAGCAGATAAAAATTCGCTAGACACTTTCCTCAGAGACAGCCTCTACTTCTTCCAGTCCGACTACATAAGCGTGGACCAGGTGTAGTTAAATTCAAAGAAATAGTATTGACGGTAGTTTAGAGATATATATCTAAAAAATTAACAAGAGATGGTAATGATCCCCCACGGCACACTGTTACAGAAGCAAGGAATAAAGCATGTCAAATTTAAAAGAAAACAAAATCTTTGACATTGGCGAAATTTTACAGAACGTCTTAATTCAGCGCGAGCTTAAACGCGAGGTATTTTTAATAGTTTCCACAACTACGCTCTTGTCTCGAATCGGGCAGAAAATACAACGAGATTCTGGTCGTATGTGAAGTACATGAGTGGCAAGAAACAATAAATACGTTAACTGCGCGATAACAATGGTGATATTATTCACGACAGTGCCACTACACCAGAGTAACTAAACACGGCTTCCGAAACTCCTTCACAAAAGAAGATGAAGTAAATATTCAAGAATTCGAGTCAACAACTATTGCCAACATGACTAACTTAGAAACAGGTATCCTCGGTGTAGCGAAGCAGCTTAAAACTCTTAAGAAAGCAAGGGTTCTGGTCCAAATTGAACACCAGTCAGGTTTCTTTAAAGGAATGCTGGTACAATAGCTCTATACTTAGCACTCATATACAAGCGGTCGGTCGTAGAGTGAAAAGTTACACAAGTCACCTCAATACCCAAGAAAGCAAACAGGAGTAATCCGCTGAATTACAAACCCGTATCACCAACGTCGATTTACTGTATGATTTTGTATATTGTGCTCGAGCATTATGAATCAAGGTTCATTGACAAATAGCCAACAAGGATTCAGAAAATATCTGTTCTTGTGAAACACAACTAGCTCTTTATTCTCACGAAGTAATGAGTGCTATCAGCAGGCGACGTCAAACTGATGAGACAGTTCCCCGCAAGCGACTTCTAATTAAACTAAGTACCTATGGAGTATCGTCACAGTTGTGGTTTTTTTTTTTTTGTGGTTTTAGGGCGCACAACTACAGTGGTCATTAGCGCCCAGACTAATTATGAACACACTGCGAGGTATGAATGCACTGCGAGGCACAAGGTTAAAGCAGCAACTAAACAGGACAACACTATAAAAGGCACATTAACAGGCAAGGGATTAAAAGAAAACAGCATAATCAAATCTCCTTAGACAGGTTTGTCACGTAGATAAAACGAAGAACGCGAGCAGCTGCTCCTGGGTCACCCGCTAAAAAGGCATCCAGAGTACATGGCAGGCCAAGATCAACTCGCAGTGTATTAAAATTCGGACAGGACGTTAAAATGTGGCGTACCGTCAGCAATTGCCCACATGGGCAGAACGGCGCCGGCGTAGCCGTCAGCAGATGGCGATGGCTGAACCGGCAGTGTCCAATCCGTAACCGAGCCAAAACGACCTCCTCCCGCCGAGAAGGGCGTGAAGAGGTCCTCCAAGCCGTGGGGAGAGGTTTCAAGGCCCGAAGCTTGTTGTCAGTAAGTGTAGCCCAATCGGCATGTCACAGCGATAAAATGCGCTGACAAACGACCCTGCTAAAATCAGATGAAGGCACACAACAAGAAGCTGTCCGAGGCTGGAGGACCGCTGCCTTGGCTGCGGCATCTGCAGTTGTGTGACCGGAGTCATGTTTTCTTTTCAGAAAGGTCACAGTTGGTGATAACTGACTAAAGGTTATCGAGTGAAACGGAAGTAATATCCGGCGTTCTTCAAGGACGTTTCATAGACCCTCTGTTGTTTCTGATTTACATAAAACAATCTGAGCAGCTCTCTTAGATAGTTTTCAGATGATGCTGTCATGTACCATCATGTAACGTCATCAGATGATCAAAAAGAATTACAAAAGATTTAGTCAAACTATCTATATGGTGCAAAAAGTGTGAAGTCATCCACATGAGCACTAAAACGAATCCGTTAAATTTCGGTTACACGATTAATCACACGTATCTAAAGCCTGTAAATTCAACTAAATACTTAGAGATCATAGTTATGGTTAAGTTAAATTGTAACGATCTCAAAGATAATCTTGTGGGGAACACAAACCAAAGATTGCGATTTTTGGCAGTACACCTAGAAAATGTGACAAGTCTACTAAAGAGCTTGCTTATATTACAATTGTTCGCCCTTTTCTGTTGCACTGCTGTGCGGTGTGCGATCCGTATCAGATACGATTGGAGGGGAACATCGAAAAAGTGCAAAACAGGGCAGCTCGTTTTGTATTATAGCGAAATAGAGGAGAGAATGCCACGGATATAATACAAGAATTGGAGTGGTACTCATTTAAACAAAGGCGTCTTCCTCTGCGGCAGGACCTTATCATGAAATTTCAAACACCAACTTTCTCTTCTGAGTGAGAAAATATTTTTTTGGTACCCACCTACACAGGGAAAAATGATCATCATAATAAAATAAGAGAACTCACACAGAAAAATTTAAGTGTTCATTTTTCCCGCGAACAGTTCAAGAGTGGAACGGTAGAGAAGTAGCTTGAAGGTGGTTCGGTGAACCCTCTACCAGGCATTTAATTCTGAGCAGCATAGTAATCATGTAGAGACGTAGATATGAGAAAACTGATGGAAGCTCTAAAACGAACAAAAAATAGCGAAGTAATTGGTTTAGATCGTTTTAGTATGGAACTCTGGAAATATGAATGTTATTCCTACATTTAAGACTTTTTTCACATATTTAATCAACATTGGAAAAATAAGAAGGTACCAAAGAACTGGACGACGGCCGAAGTAACGTCTAACTTTAAAAAGGGCAGTAAAAATAAATGTGTTGACTCTCAAGATACACTACGTGATCAAAAGTATGCGGGCACCTGGCTGAAAATGACTTTCAAGTTCGCAGCGCCCTCCATCGGTAATGCTGGAATTCAAAATGCTGTTGGCCCACCCTTAGCCTTAATGACAGCTTCCACTCCCACAGGTCTACGTTCAGTCAGGTGCTGGAAGGTTTCTTGGGGAATGGCAGCCCATTCTTCACGGAATTCTGCACTGAGGAGAGGTATCGATGTCTATCGGTGAGGCCTGGCACGAAGTCGGCGTTTCAAAACATCCAAGAGGTGTTCTATAGGATTCAGGTCAGGACTCTATGCAAGCCAGTCCATTACAGGGATGTTATGGTCGTGCAAGCACTCTGTCACAAGCCGTGCATTATGAACAGATACTCGATCGTGTTTCTTGGGGAATGGCAGCCCATTCTTCACGGAATTCTGCACTGAGGAGAGGTATCGATGTCCGTCGGTGAGGCCTGGGGCGAAATCGGCGTTACAAAACATCCCAAAGGTGTTCTATAGAATTCAGGTCAAGACTCTGTGCAGGCCAGTCCTTCACAGCGATGTTATTGTCGTTTAATCGCTCCGCCATAGGGCGTGCATTATGAACAGGTGCTCGATCTTGTTGAAAGATGCAATCGCCATCCCCGAATTGCTCTTCAACAATGGGAAGCAAGAAGGTGCTTAAAATATCAATGTAGGCCTGTGCTGTGATAAAGCCACGCGAAACAACAAGGTGTACAAGCTCCCTCCATGAAAAACATGGCCACACCATAACACCACCGCCTCCGAATTTTACTGTTGGTTCTACACACGCTGGCAGATGACGTTCACCGGGCATTCGCCATGTCCACACCCTGCCATCGGATCGCCATATAATGTACCGTGATTCGTCACTCCACACAATGTGTATCCACTGCTGAGTTGTCCAATGTTTAAGCTCCTTACACCAAGCGATGCGTCCTTTGGCATTTACTAGCGTGAGGTGTTGCTTATGAGCAGCAGGTCGACTATAAAATCGAAGTTTTCCCACCTCCCGCCAAACAGTCATAGTACTTGCAGTGGATCCTGATGCAGTTTGGAATTCCTGTTTGATGGTCTGCATAGATGTCTGCCTATTACATATTACGACCCTCTTCAACTGTCGGCGGTCTCTGCCAGTCAACAGTACTGCCTGTACGCTTTTGTTCTGTACGTGTCTCTTCACGTTTCCACTTCCCTATCACATCGGAAACATTGGACCCAGGGATTTTTAGAAGTGTGGAAATCTCGCGTACAGGCATATGACACAATTGACATCCTATCACCTGACTACGTTCGAAGTCCGTGGGTTCCGCAGAGCGCCCCATTCTGCTCTCTCCTGATGTCTATTGGCTACTGAGGCCCCTGATACGGATTACCTGGCAGTATGTGGCAGCACAATACACCTAATGTGAAATACGTAAGGTTTTGGGGGTCTCCAAACACTTTTGATCACATTGTGTACAAGCCTTCTGGATTCAGCCTACAAATTATATACCAAAATTCTGAATGCAAGACTTAAAAATATCATTGTAAACCTAACATCTGAAAAAGTAAGGTTTTAAAAGAGGGCGATCAACTGCTGACAACGTTTTTACACTGCGACAACTTAGAGAAAAGAGACGAAAGTACAATAGGAAAATCCGCCTCGCTTTCATGGGTCGTGAGAAAGCATTCGATAATGTGGAGAGAGAAGTTGTAAGGTGTCAGGCAAATCCAACACCTTCCATGAAAACCCTGACATGATAAGCAAATCCAGTAGTATGTCACATAGCTCCGAATAAATCGTGACATTAAATTAACCAAAGTAATACGAGTAACGAGTGAGCGAATGGAATACCACAGACTGACACAAGAATGCCTAAATGCATGTCATACCTTCCCACCGTGAGACAGACGCAGTTCCGAGGGGAGAAACGTGAACAGAAGCCGAGAGCTGAACCGTGTTAAGCTGGAAGGCCCTACGATAAGGGACGGACACCCACGTTGCCAGCTAACCGCTAGGACCACACCCCAGCTGCAAGTTTTAGCGTGAGACCTTTTCGCGTCTCTGTTACGTCAGGATCACCCCACAGCCCATGTTAAAAGCTATAGCCCTCCAGAAGAACAGTATAGATCTTACGATAACACAAAAAGGGCTACCACAAGCCGCAAGTTTTAGCATGAGACTTTTTCGCGTCTCTGTTACGTCAGGACCCCCCCCCCCCCCCAGCCCATGTTAAAAGATAGGGCCCTCCAGAAGAACAGTATAGATCTTACGATAACACTAAAACGACCACATCAGCTGCAAGTTTTAGCATGAGACTTTTTCGCGTCTCTGTTACGTTGCAAACTTTAAAAACATTGCCCCACCACGAAAAGTATAACGTTTCTCATTGGATCGACAGAATTTTTGTAGGCGGAGCTTAAGGTTAACATTGAGACCCTGATTGATCAGATGAAAACACAGCCAGATAGTTTTTTTAAACCAACTTCGGTAAATTGCAGTAAGGAGAAGTTAGGAAAGAGTTGCTTCAGAGACGGCGAGGTGAGCGGAGCTGTGCTGCCCGCTGCCCCCTGACGAACACCGACAAGGTAATGAACGCACGCGATGCCGCATAACAGCGCATAAAGCTTCACTCAGAACTGCAGACGTCTCATCTGTTACACCCCCTTTTTGCGTAATACTAGTGTCGATCGTCAATTAAAGCTCATGGTGTTCACATTTGCCACTTGAAGTAAAAATCTGAAAAGCGATGATTTTTCTGTTATATAGTTATTGAGAAGCCACATCAGCCACTGTAATTTACGACAAGTTAGATAAGTAATTAAAGACAATTGAGGGTCACTGTAGACCATTTTGATAGTTTTCTCTTTTGTGAAACTTAATTTAAACCTAGATTATAGATGTGATATGGCATAGGTCATCCTTCGATCCATTGTAGAACTTGGAAACCCATTCAGGGAATATTCGTTCACATTTTTGTTTAACGCAGTTTGTTTTTACCATCCTGTTTTAAAACATTTCCTTTTATCAATAGTGCAATTTATAAACGATGTTTTGTGAGTAGAATAAAATTCCCGATGGTAAACTTAACTGTTTTTTCGACGTTATTTTACCAGTTAACTAAAAATAGGAAAGCCCTGAACCTCTTCCACTAAATTTAGTTAGTATTAAGATTCTTTTACAGGGAGTGCAGAGGAGCTGACGCTGAAATCATTAAGTATTTGGTTATATCATCGCTAGTCTCACTGAACTCTTCTGAATTCTACATGTCATGTGTGGTCTGGCGTCTCCTTACGAGCAACAGGTCCCTGGTTCAAACTAGTCAATTCCCTAAAAAACACGCTCAGAGCGTCGTTGCACGAAAGTGGTAGGGAGACACGATATAGAACAAACAGACACCACGCAGAATGTTAGAAAGTACTACGGAATATTATGGCTCAACAACGTTATTCACGAAAATTTTTGAAGCAAGACGTACCCAATGCGGTTACAGGCTAAAATTAATCAAAATAACAGAAGATTTTTCAGTCTTCGAAAATGACATTCAGAAACAGCGAACGAAATTCTTTGACCAACGGACTAACAGAAAAGCGATTGACAAGGAAGGTAACAGACTATGTAACATCAATAAAGAACTGAACACCTTGGCTGAACAAAATCAGAAAGTATCTCAAAAACGCGACCATAACCGACAGTTTGGGCAGCCACAAAGGAAACTAGTAGGAAGTTGCATCAAAGCAACCAAAACAAAAACAGTACAGATCATAGTGGTCGAAATAACGTAAACAAGCCATGTAGGAAACAACGAAAACCTAGTGGATCAACAAGTGGAATCTAAAGGAAAGTTAAATGATTTATTTGCTAAACATCTTCCATTTATTGGGAGAATTCACTGAGCAAAATATAATAATAATAATAATAACAATAATGTATGGAAGGCAGAAGCATAATAAAATAATAGCAATAATAAAAATAATAATATATGGAAGGCAGAAACAGAAATCAATCCTTAAAATTAACCAACCAGTCACTTTAGACAGAGGCATGTTATCTATAGATGGGGTAGAATTTGTAGACGATTTATCACTTTTAACTCGCAACATTTCATCAGACCAACATCAGATTGGACTCTTGAAAGAAACTGCAGAAGAAGTCGGTCTCCAAATATTTTTTGAAAAGATAGAGTGCACGACCTAGAAACAGGTACCAAAATTTATGGGAACAAAATTTGACAAAATTAAACGAGTTGCACAATTTACATAGCTCGCTGAAAAGATTCAGGAAAAATGAATCGAAACAAAAACGAACGACACTGGGTACCAACAGATGGAAACTGCATACCGATTTGCCGAAAATATCTACAACAAGAAATGTATTTTAAAGCACACAAACTCAAGATATTTCCAGAATTAGATTTGCACTCTGCAGCGGAGGGTGCGCTGATATGAAGGTTCCTGGCAGATTAAAACTGTGTGCCAGACCGAGACTCGAAATCTGGACCTTTGCCTTTCGCGGGCAAGTGCTCTACCAACTGAGCTACCCAGACACGACTCACGCCCCGTCCTCACAGTTATACTTCTGCCAGTACCTCGCCTCCTACCTTCCAAACTTTGCAGAAGTAGCTCAGTTGGTAGAGCACTTGCCCGCGAAAGGCAAAGGTCCCGAGTTCGAGTCTCGGTCCGGCACACAGTTTTAATGCGCCAGGAAGTATCATATCAGCGCACACTCCGCTTCAGAGTGAAAATCTCATTCTGGAAACACCCCCAGGCTGTGGCTAAGCCATGTCTCCGCAATATCCTTTCTTTCAGGGGTGTTAGTTCTGCAAGGTTCGCAGGAGAGCTTCTGTATAGTTTGGAAGGTAGGAGGCGAGTTACTGGCAGAAGTAAAGCTTTGAGGAGGGGGCGTGAGTCGTGCTTGGGTAGCTCAGTTGGTAAGGCACTTGCCCGCGAAAGGCAAAGGTCCCGATTTCGTTTCTCGGTCCGGCATACAGTTTTAATCTGACAGGAAGTTTTAACTCAAGATAATTCAAAACAGTAAAGAAACTACACTGGCTCTATGGTTCAGCAAAATTTAATTTTAACAAGAAGACAAACTGAATAAATAGAGAAAAACGAACGCAAATTCGTGAAAAAAATTGTAGGCCCAAACCTTCCGGAGGTACAATACCGACTCAGAGGCAGAAAGAAAACCAGACAATACACAAATATCCCCAGCGACATTGGAAATGGCAATTTAAGATTCTATGGACACACTAAATGAATGAACCAATACAGACTTACAAAACTAATAGACGAATTCTTTGACAACGTGAGTAATACCAGAACGGACTCCACGAAATTGACCGGCGAGATCAGAATTGATCTGAAGTTGGCAGAAACTATACCAGAAGACGTCCAAAATCGCGATATCTTAAGGTCCAACATTCACAATTAGAAAACTGACCAAGTAGAATACTGGAATGACGTTTTCTGAGGAGAGAAAGTAAGCCAACAGGAAGAGAACGAAAATTTTCGATATTAATCAACATGTGAAGCTTCTCTTATTGCACAGTTTTCCGTACTTATTGTTAACGGGTAATTTCCAAGAATGATTAACTATCGAACGCGTGGGCCCATACCGATATATGTCGAAAATGCGATTCTCTATCGACCATATGACTGGTGGTGCGAGCTATGGATACCGTTAAAAGGGTTCACTGGAGCATCGTGTAATGAATCTTGACAGAACAGAATTTTTGAACGTCAATTGAAATGTTCGATCCCTTATAAATTTCTCCCTAACTTGAGTTAATTTGTTACTTAATATATACATTCCACATGAAAAGTTGATTTTGCATATATCTGATCACCAAAACACTATTTTTCTCATAATATAATTTTATTTTTCATATTAATCCGTTCAGCAGCATCTATCTTGAGCTATGAAAATTCGTAATCACAATTGTTAACCTAAATGAGTCAAAAACCGTTTTACCGTGAAACTAATTTTACGCTTCATTTTTCATCTAAATAACGTTTCTGTTTTCATTTTTAATTTTTCTAATTTTTTCATCGATAATACAATCAAAAATTATACGAAGACAAGAAGCGGATAGTCTTTATATTGTCAAATTTGCAACCTCCATTATTATCATGCACATAAATATTTATTTCTAGAAAACATTTTGTAAATTATATCTGAAAAGTTATTTCAGTTAAAACACTCATAACAAAATTCATTTGAACTACAGAGTGTTCTAGAAGGATCTAGAAGCAACGTACGTATTATTTGTGGAAATTTTAGGTGTTGGACACTCCATAATAGTTTCAATTGTCGAAATTGGTCAACGTAAGTATCAAATTTTTGTTGTTGTGTTGAAATACTGCACAATGCATTTGCTTAACAAGTGGTGTTGTATAAAGTATCAGGAATTTATGAATATACGCTAATGATGCCAAACAGCAACAATATTCCAGCGAACTTTACTGAAACAAAAAACATCGGTCCTATTTAATGGAAAACAAACAAGAACAGACAGCCTAGGCAACGAGACAGCCATAGCAGGATAACAAACATTTATATTCTAGTAGAATGTTTCTGTCTTTATGAATTTACATACGTTAACGCTAGAATAGTTAGCGCAACGTAGGATATTTACTTTCTGTACATCTACGAACATTTTGATAGTAGGGGCATGTAGCATTATAAATGATAAAATAGGAACATTTAATAAGTTAAAATTACAAATGAAAGCAGGAACATTACTTATTTTATTCGTCAGCCACGTCTTCTTCAGGCACTTTTCATCGTGCCTCATAAGCCGCCGGTAGCAATACTTCTTTGTCATAACCGGATACACTCTTGCTATGTCTCTTACAAATATCGGGAGAGTATCAGGAGGGTCAATTTTTCCACGCAACCTCAAGCTGTGGAAATATATGTACTGGGAGAGGTAGAGTTCTTCCCTATCACCTGGTATATAGTAGCTATATGCGATCCGTCTATTTCGACAACCTTGTTTTGTCCACTGACTGGACAATCTCGCTCGCGACTGACGTAACAGACTTCTCCGGAAAAATGGTAGTCATCGGACAGGGTGTTCGTGGACAACTGCTTTTCAGAAGCTGCCGCTTGTAGCGTGTAGTCTCTTATCCAATAAGAAACTAAAATGATGCTCTTCTCGATGGATAACTTGCAACTGTCAAACCATGTGTTCTTTCATATACAGAGCTTTCCACAGATCGTGTCACACATCTAGAGGTTGTAGACGCTACGTAGCATGTCATGTTTTACTAAATAACTCACGTCCGGAAACTTCATCCAGCGACGTTATAGAGCGTAAAAGTTATAG
This sequence comes from Schistocerca piceifrons, assembly GCF_021461385.2. Classification (NCBI taxonomy): domain Eukaryota; kingdom Metazoa; phylum Arthropoda; class Insecta; order Orthoptera; family Acrididae; genus Schistocerca; species Schistocerca piceifrons. The sequence goes on along the minus strand of NC_060146.1, from coordinate 164,335,563 downwards.
GCGCCGGGGCCTCTAAATTTAAATATATACAAGGTGATTTTGTGATAATGTTACGGACTTTCTAGGATAACGCAGAAGGATAAATTTATCGATTTGAGGCAAGGGTCCATGTACCGGAAACGAACGAGTCGAAATTTATAACCGTTCTGATACCTCTGACAGTGAAATACATCTGTTGTTACTGTTGTTGCTAAGATTGTAGTGTAGGCAACTTTCAGAGGTGGTAGTATGGACCAGTAAAAGAAAAAAATTCTAGTGAACATGGGCTCTGAAATGGGTACCTTAAGAGATATGAGCACTTGTTCAATAGAGGAGATGTGTTTCACACTAGAGAAGATGAACTACACCCTTAGGAACAACAGTCCGGTACATGTATTCTCCCGTGAGAGGTATGATTTTCGCTTGTAACTTTCGACTCGTTCGTTTCCGAACCAGGCACCTTCACCTGAAATTGATACATTTCTCCGTCTCCATCACCCTGGAATGTTTGTAACAGCATCATCACGGAATCACCCTGTTTATACCCGCATTTACAGACGGCGGCGCCTACAACTTTGTCGCTCTGTAGCGTCGTTGGATGACATTTCAGGATATGGGATCCTATGTAAATTTGGTGTACTAAGTCTCCTCTACAAAATTGTCAAACACCTTGTATAAAAATTCAGCCTTCGTGTAGTTGTACTCGTAAAACTCAAAATAGTCTGTCATTTATTTGATATTATGACACATAGCTACTGTACTGCAAGGCAGGGGGTACTGAATTGAACGATGCGTTTTCTCGGTGAATCTTTGTTCGTTAGGTTGTTGGTAAGACGAGTGCCAGGTTGAGATTCATTGGGAGAGTCCTTAGAAAATGTAGTCCATCAACAAAGGAGGTGGCTTACAAAACACTCGTTGACCTATACTTGAGTATTGCTCGTCAGTGTGGGATCCGTACCAGGTCTGGTTGACGGGGGAGACAGAGAAGACCCAATGAAGAGCGGCGCGTTTCGTCACAGGGTTATTTGGTAACCGTGATAGCGTTACGGAGATGTTTAGCAAACTCAAGTGGCAGACTCTGCAAGAGAGGCGCTCTGCATCGCGGTGTAGCTTGCTCGCCAGATTTTGAGAGGGTGCGTTTCTGGTTGAGGTATCGAATATATTGCTTCCCCCCTACTTATGCGTCCCGAGGAGATCACGAATGTAAAATTAGAGAGATTCGAGCGCGCACGGAGCCTTTCCGGCAGTCGTTCTTCCCCGCGAACCATACGCGACTGGAACAAAAAAGGGAGGTAATGATAGTGGCACGCAAAGTGCCCTCCGCCACACACCGTCGGGTGGCTTGCGGAGTATAAATGTAGATGTAGATACTTTTATTTATTTTCCCCTTCATTTCATATCAGACTGGGCCGCCGCGAAGCGTGGCCGGGTTTAGCTAGCATAAAATAAAGGGGCGGTTTAATACTAGCAATTACTGTCAGTGCTGAGAACTGATGTCACACCACAGCAACTAAAATATTAGTTCGATAACCGTAATTAGACCTTTGTGGCACTGGCATATTAAAAGTAGCTATTTGTCCTTTGGTGAATTTCGATTTGCGTCAGTAGCAGAAACAGTTGAGCACCACTGCCGTTATTAATAAGTACATCTGTCATACCTTAACAAACGCGTGAAAAACAGAAGTTCCGGTGTTAGAGCAAAATGTAAACAACAGTGTTATACAAACATCACGCAACTATTTCGGGTTGCTGTCGGTCACATGCGCAGTATGCCATGCTATTCTATGATTCTTTTTGGTAAAGTTTCTCTGGGCTGTATATAAAAACAATAACTTCTTTTTGACCCCGTAGCTCAAAACGAATCAGAGAAAACACGAAATAGGGACGGAATATTTAGAGATTATTCGATATTAAAAAAGTGATCAAAACTGGAGTCGACTTCTTACTCTTCAGCGACTTTAGCCCTAACTACAAAAACACTGAACATCAGAAAAACCCTGACATCCTGCTTAACAATGGAGAGACGCTAATTTTTGAGAGGAGGATTGGAAAAAAAGGAACATTTACTTTCGTTGCGTCTTCAATTTCGAATAACAGAGTACTCATCATTCTGTTTGATGAAACGAAATATCTGTGTTTGCTACAAGATTGGAGCACATTGTCTTATGGACGCAAGCCATACCCATAAATTGAAAAACAAGCGTGGGAACTCGCACCACACGTTAAATAATCGTTATAACTAACTGTACACAGTTTTACATCTAGGCAGCGTCATTCGGGTGATAATATAGCAAATATAAGCCCTAGGCACTTGTGAAACAGTCAGAAAATAAATTTAACATGGAAACGTCATTCGGGTGATAATAAAGCAAATATAAGCCGTAGGCACTCGTGAAACAGTCAGAAAATAAATTTAACTTGAAAATCTTACCGTAGTAGTAGTAGTTGTCGCGGAAGTTAAAATCACGCTCGTGGTAAGCCATACTGCGACACATTTGACAAACATGTACACAAAAACTTGAGCATATATGACACTGTCCTGTCCAAACGGTTTACTATATTCTGAGGTCATACGTCTTAACGCAGCTGACGCCAAACCATCGACCTCAGTAATTTAGAGGCTTGGTTGTTCGTCGACTGCAATCCAGAGATGACTGCCAGCATCAAAGATTATACATATTATAATGCCGTTTAGACCAACGAAATATTAAATAATTGTCACACCAAAGATTATCTTCCTAATCACAATTTTCGTCAAAGCGCGATTTTTGTGTTTCTTTCTAAACGCTGGCCTTTACTTTTTGTAGACTATTGAAACCTTGGATTTTTCTATCCTAACCGTTAGCTGACCGCTAATTTACTGAATTCGTTTCCATAAATTACTGAAGAGTAATCACTCATTTCACAGTACAAGCCAGATACTGTCAGTTGTCCGTCAACTTAAGTCCAAAAGTTTGGGAAACAGTTTCCATTCGTGGCGTTAGGAACCTGTATACCGTGTATGTCCGTTCTATTCATCAGTCGAATCATGTCCCTCGCTGTGTGTCAATTCGTGACAAATTTCGGATACTCAAAACGCTGTTCGATCACAACCTAAGACAGCAGTCACGACACTCCATCTTGTTTTTGTTACCCCCAGCGATAGCAGCGCTCCAAGCGGCCAGCAAGCGACACCTATAAATACCATATCGCATAAGTGCGAATGCTAACGTTTATATTGATTTGAAACATAGCTTTTGCTGTAGTTTGTGCATGCACTGCCACAAAAAACGACAATAACCAAAAAATTACACCACATTTGTGATTATTTAATTTCCTAAGGACCCTAGGAGATACAAAACGGTGCATTAGAAGATGAATAATGTCGTTTTCCTTTAATAACAAAAAATTGGAAGTAAACAGCAAAAGGCCTGACGTTGTATATCGATCCAACAATGCAGAGTTATGCTCGCTATACTTTCAGTTAAAGCTGTGAATGTGGAACGTGAGAAATACATATGGAATGTAACACCTACATTATTTAACGTACTAAACAGGCCACAACAACTGTAGCTTAACGAAAAATCTCAAAGACGTGATAATTAATCGTCATAAGCAATAAAACTGTTTCCTAACACACGAGAAACAGTACCGCAACTGTTGCTAAATTTGAGCCACAAACGGCAAGAGTCTTCAATTCATTAGCTTTTGAAGCAAAGGTAATTACATGTACAAACATAGTCGTGCAGTAGAAAGTCGTGTGAAGTGTAAGAAAGGCCCAATCATTGGACTCCATAAAAAAGTTCTAAGTGTCGAGGAAAGTGCCTATGATAGTAATAACAGACAACAACAGAGCTGCAAGGTATTCTTGCATTCGGCGGAAAACGCTGCAAATATAGACATATTCGAAAGTATTTCTTTATGGATTGCAGCTTGTGTGATTGGATTCGTGTGATTCGGCTGTTTTCACACGTCTTTCACGGTAATTCATTTCTCTTTGTAACATACTAGCGCATGGAACGCAAAAATAATATCACTATTCCGTTAATTAAGTAGAAAATAATTAAAAACAGACATCCTTACTACACATGCAACTGTCTGTTTTCTCACCACTTGGAGTGCTAGGGTCGATCCAGCAGTCAAACAACTTTCACACCAGAGAGGGTCGCGACTGTATTTATTAGACTGTGGTTCGATTGTGTCGTCTGACTTGTTCCAGCGTAACGACAAGAGCCGGCACGAAGATCAAGAACGATACAGCAGAGAAGGCTGTGAGACGACGTCAGCCAATAGCATGCTGCCTAGGACGTCATCACGACAGGAGCGGCCTATACAAGAAAAGAATAGAAGCGTCCTCCCTAGGTTCTCTTGTGTAATGATGTGTACTTGTATACAGGGTGGTCCATTGATCGTGTCCGGGCCAAATATCTCACGAAATAAGCGTCAAACGAAAAATCTACAAAGGACGAAACTCGTCTAACTTGAAGGGGGAAACCAGATGGCGCTATGGTTGGCCCGCTAGATGGTGCTGCCATAGGTCAAACGGATACCAACTGCGTTTTTTTTATTACATATTCGTGTAGTACGTAAAGAAATATGAATGTTTTAGTTGGACCACTTTTTTCGCTTTGCGATAAATGGCGCTGTAATAGTCACAAACATATGGCTCACAATTTTGGACCTACAGTTGGTAACAGATAGGTTTTTAAAATTAAAATACAGAGCGTAGGTACGTTGAACATTTTATATCGGTTGTTCCAATGTGATACATGTACCTTTGCGAACTTATCTTTTCTGAGAACGCACGCTGTTACAGCGTGATTACCTGTAAATACCATATTAATGCAATATATGCTCAAAATGATGTCCGTCAACCTCAATGCATTTGGCAATACGTGTAACGACATTCCTCTCAACAGCGAGTAGTTCGCCTTCCGTACCGTTCGCACATGCATTGACAATGCGCTGACGCATGTTGTCAGGCGTTGTCGGTGGATCACGATAGCAAATATCCTTCAAGTTTCCCCACAGAAAGAAATCGGGGGACGTCAGATCCGGTGAACGTGCGGGCCATGGTATGGTGCTTCGACGACCAATCCACCTGTCATGAAATATGCTATTCAATACCGCTTGAACTGCACGCGAGCCATGTGCCGGACATCAATCATGTTGGAAGTACATCGCCATTCTGTCATGCAGTGAAACATCTTGTAGTAACATCGGTACAACATTACGTAGGAAATCAGCATCCATTGCACCATTTAGACTGCCATCGATAAAATGGGGGCCAATTATCCTTCCTCCCATAATGCCGCACCATACATTAACCCGCCAAGGTCGCGGATGTTCCACTTCTCGCAGCCATCGTGGATTTTCCGTTGCCCAGTAGTGCATATTATGCCGGTTTACGTTACCGCTGTTGGTTAGTGACGCTTCGTCGCTAAATAGAACGCGTGCAAAAAATCTATCATCGTCCCGTAATTTCTATTGTGCCCAGTGGCAGAACTGTACACGACGTTGAAAGTCGTCGCCATGCAATTCCTGGTGTATAGAAATATGGTACAGGTGCAATTGATGTTGTAGCATTCTCAACACCTACGTTTTTGAGATTCCCGATTCTCGTGCAATTTGTCTGCTACTGATGTGCGAATTAGCCGCGACAGCAGCTAAAACACCTACTTGGGCATTATCATTTGTTGCAGGTCGTGGTTGACGTTTCACATGTGGCTAAATACTTCTTGTTTCCTTAAATAACGTAACTATCCGGCGAATGGTCCAGACACTTGGATGACGTCGTCCAGGATACCGAGCAGCATACATAGCACACGCCCGTTGGGAACTTTGATCACAATAGCCATACATCAACACGATATCGACCTTTTCCGCAATTGGAAAACGGTCCATTTTAACACGGGTAATGTATCACGAAGCAAATACCGTCCGCGCTGGCGGAATGTTACATGAAACCAAGTACTAATACCTTGTGACTATTACAGCGCCATCTGTCACAAAGCGAAAAAAGTGGTCCAGCTAAAACATTCCTGTTTCTTTACGTACTACACGAATATGTAATAAAAATGGGGGTTCCTATTTTAAAAAAAAAACGCAGTTGATATCCGTTTGACCCATGGCAGCGCCATCTAGCGGGCCAACCATAGCGCCGTCTGGTGTCCCCCTTCAAGCTAGACGAGTTTCGTTCTTTGTAGTTTTTTCGTTTGATGCCTATTTCGTGACATATTTGACCCGGTCACTGTCAATGGACCGCCCTGTATACTGAGTGAAGCGACGGATGAAAATTTGTTTCAAGGCAGGGATTCGAAGGCGGGTCTCCTGGTCACCAGGCAGATGCGGAAATCGCTACACCACGCCGGCACAGTGGGTTTCGATTACTGCACGCACTAGCCTAGCACGCCTCCCTTCTCAGTCGAAATTCCCTTTAGAAAACTCAGTCCAGTTGGTATTGCCCTCAAACACGAGCAGCACTGCAGAGGCTCTCCAACTGTACTGGACGAGCGCCTCAGCATCGAATGAAACGGGGGATCCTGCCTGAAACCCAGGTGTAGGTGTCTCAGTTAACTGCTACTACACACATCAAAAAAAGTTTTGCATCACCTCGGTTCCGAGAGTTCCGGAACCTGTACATAAAATTGGAAGAGAGATCAACATAAACATAATTTCCGCCCTTTTTATTGCTCATGAAAACCACACATTGCATGTTGTTGCACCGCACACCGACACCTTCAGAGGTGGTGGTCCAGATAGACGTAAGCACTAATACCCAGTAGCACGTCCTCTTGCATTGATGCACGCCTTCATTCGTCATGGCATACTACCCACAAATTCATCAAGGCACTGTTGGTCCAGATTGTCCCACTCCTCCACTGCGATTCGACGAAGATCCCTCAGAAAGTTTGGTGTGTCACGTCGTCCATAAACAGCCCTTTTCCACCTATCCCAGGCATGTTCGATAGGGTTCATGTCTGGGGAACATGTTGGCCACTCTAGTCGAGCGATGTCGTTATCCTGCAGGAAGTCATTCACAAGATGTGCACGACGGGGGAGCGAATTGTCGTCCACGAAGACGAATGCCTCGCCAATATGCTGCCGATATGGTTGCACAGTCGATCAGAGGATGGCATTGACGTATCGTACACCCGTTACGGCACCTTCCATGACAACAAGGGGTGTAGATCGGCCCCACATAAAGCCACCCCAAAACAGCAGAGAACCTCCACCTTGCTGCACTCGCTGGACAGTGTGTCTAAGGCGTTCAGCCTGACCGGGTTGCCTCCCAACACCTCTCCGACGATTGCCTGGCTGAAAGCATATGCGACACTCATCGGTGAAGAGAACGTGATGCCAATCCTGAGCGGTCCAGTCGGCATGTTGCTGGGCCCATCTGTAGCGCACTGCACAGTGTCGTGCTTGGAAAGATGGACCACGCCATGGCCGTCGAGAGTGAAGTTGCGCATCATGCAGCCTATTGCGCACAGTTTGAGTCGTAACACAACGTCCTGTGGCTGCACGAAAAGCATTATTCAACACGGTGGCGTTGCTGTCAGGGTTCCTCTGAGCCGTAATCCGTAGGTAGCCGTCATCCAATGCAGTAGCAGCTCTTGGGCGGCCTGAGCGAGGCATGTCATCGAAAGTTCCTGTCTCTCTGTATCTCCTCCATGTCCGAACAACATCGCTTCGGTTCACTCCGAAACGCCTGGACACTTCCTTTGTTAAAAGCCCACAGTAGTCGCCGCCTGTAAATGTATGCACATGCGGGGTCATTCCGTGATGATGTTACGAACTTTCAAGGATAATAGAGAAGGGTAAATGTATCAATTGAGGTATGGGTCCCTGCACCGGTCTATAGTTATAAGAAAAAACCGTCCTGATACTTTTGGCGGTGGAATACATGTACTAGTACTGACGTTGCTAAGGTTGTAGAGTAGGTAACTTTCAGAGGTGGTACTATGAAGCAAAATAAGACAAAATTTCAAGTAAACATGGGCTCTAAAAGGCATACCCTAAGAGCTATGAGCACTTGTTCATCTTCCCTAGGGTGAAATACATCTTCTCTATTGAGCAAGTGGTCAAAGCTGTTAAGGCATGCTTCTTAGAACACATGTCTACTAGATATTTTTTTCTTGTTTTAGTCCATACTACCATCTCTGAAAGTTTCCTACCCTACAATCTTAGCAACAAGAGTACGAATACACATATTCCACTGTCAGAGGTATCAGAACAACGGTTTTCGCTCAGAACTTTCGACTCGTTCGTTTCCGGCAGGGAGACACTTACCTCTAATCGATACCTATACGCTTCTCCATTACCCTAAAAAGTTTGTAACATCACAACGTCATCACCCTGTATATGCAAACATATACAGGCACCGACGCCTATAACTTAAACGCTTTGTAGTGTCGTTGCATGACGTTCCTGGACATGGGTTCCTCTATAAAATTTGATCTACTGAGTCCCCTCTACAACCTCTTGAAATGAGTAACATGAATTGGGAAACACTCTATACGTCATTGGTGTTTGTGACTTAAAAAGGCCTCTGGGATCATATAGTTTCTCTAGCGTAATGTTATGGCAGTAAAGACGGCGGCCCTGTCTGCACTATTCTAAACATTTTCTGCTGAGCTGCTCGCAGTCTCTCGTAAGGGTGCTGAGATGGCCGGCCAGTGTGATGGTTCAAATGGCTCTGAGCACTATGGGACTTAACGTCTGTGGTCATCAGTTCAAAAATGGCTCTGAGCACTATGGGACTTAACATCTATGGTTACCAGTTCCCTAGAACTTAGAACTACTTAAACCTAACTAACGTAAGGACATCACCCAACACCCAGTCATCACGAGGCAGAGAAAATCCCTGACACGGCCGGGAATCGAACACGGGAACCCGGGCGTGGGAAGCGAGAACGCTACCGCACAACCACGAACTGCGGACTGTGGTCATCAGTCCCCTAGAACTTAGAACTACTTAAACCTAACTAACCTAAGGACATCACACACATCCATGTCCGAGGCAGGTCGGTGTGACCGAGCGGTTCTAGGCGCTTCAGTCGCAGGTTCGAATCCTGCCTCGGACATGGATGTGTATGATGTCCTTAGGTTAGTTAGATTTAAGTAGTTCTAAGTTCTAGGGGACTGATGATCTCAGATGTTAAGTCCCATAGTGCTCGGAGCCATTCGAACCATTTTTGGTGCTGAGATGGCTGTCTTCCTGAAGCAGTAACGTGTTGGAATGTTTACGCTTTCCGACCGGTGCCTGGAGACACTCCCGCGTAGCTGTCATGCCACCTGACGCACTTAGAAAATAATTTTAGTCTCACATTTTCTTACTGGATTTGTTGCGTAACACTTCATTTGAATGTTCCTTAAACACATGGTCTATGCTAGACGTCACGTGCCGTTGCAGAACTGAGAGACATCATTCGTGTGGAAATCAGAAACATTCCTGTACAGATGCTTGAACGTTCCGCGAACGATGTGGATCGCAAGTTATCTGAATGTCAATGTAATGATGGTGCCTGCCTACAAGACATCGTTTCCAAAACATGAACACTGCGTGAAATGGCAATACGCACGAGTTTCGTTGTTATGACTGAATTTTTTTTAAAGTATAATCCTAGGCCTATTTTTCTACATCCAAATCGGCCCGCTTTTCTGCCAACTGTGTAATAAAAGAAAAAAAATTCCAATGCCTTCGGATATGCCGCGGAGCAATTGACTTAGACTAATGCCTTACTGAACCTCTGTTGTAAATTCGACGTCAGTATTTGGCGAGAAAATTTGTTTCCCGCAAGGGTCAGTATCTCAAAAATCCTTGGTTTTACTAAACAACCTCATTGGAATAGGCCACAAACGTTTTCACCTTCCACCCAACTTAATCAAATTATATCACAATAGTATCTTAACCTCAATAGTAGGATACGGATCAGGGGCCTGGGCACACAGACTCACGAGGGTCATGCCTGCTATGGCCGTAAGAAGAGTGCAGCGGAACATGCTCCTACGTTCAGCAGGGGCATACAGGACAACACCTAGAGGGGCGCTTCTAGTGCTAATGGGGATCTGTCCACTGGACATAAAAATCCGTGAGCAGGCCGCCTGGTACTGGGCGAAGAAGGAGAATAGGGATAAGATAAGGGAGATACTTGGGATTTACGCTGGGGATAAAAACGCGATTAAAAAGACAGGGATCGAACTATGGCAGGAACTGTGGAACAACGAGGATACGGGACGCAGAACCTATGAGCTACTACCGAACATAGAGAAACGAGCAAAACTCACATTTTTCACGCCTACGAGAGGAATGCTGCGCTTTCTTACTGGACATGGACCCTACCCAACATATCTATGTCGGTTTGGGAAGCAGGCTACACCCGCGTGTGACTGTGGTGCCGTGCAAGGCACCCCAGAACATGTGGTGCATGAGTGCCACCTCTTCGATGACGTAGCCAACGACCTACGACAACAGCTTCCGAACAACGACACGTACCACATACTAAGGCACGACAACACCTTCAATATCTTGAATAAGCTAACAGATGAAAGCTCGAAAAAAGTCCTTAAGAACCTTCTAAGGGACAACCATTAAATAGCAAAAATTACACCAACTCAGACTCCGTGCACCTTTCCGTTCCGCCGGGCCGGGACTTGGCCAGCCGCTTCACGGCTTGAATCCGCCTTGCTCTGGACTAGGGGGGGGGGGGGGGGAGGCTGTACAAAAACCGGACAGGACCACGCACCAATTATGACTCTATGTAAACCTAGGTTAAATGTAGAAGATAGGATAAGGCTTAGGATAGACTGCAGCGAAACCAAGTTACTGGCCAGCCCAGTGGCAGGGGCATGCCCACTGGGATTAGCTCAGTGGGCCAGGCCAACATCCATCAGGTTTATAGTAACACTGGCACACCTGTTACGCTGCAGGTAGCGTAAATTTCTTCGTAGATTAAGTAGATTAAGAACCACATAGCGGTAAGAATACAATTAAGATTACCTGTAGTGTAGAATAGAGAGCTGCATTTCTTCTGTATGATAATAGGACCCACTAATGTAGTTAGGTAGTGGGTTAATATGTATCATGTAATGAATTTGAATAAAGATTTTTTTTAAAAAAAAGGGTCAGTATCACCCTCCTCCTCTCATGAGGTCCACATCTGCAATGAGAAACCTTTGCGCTATGCCAGAGGTAGCATTAGCCTCCTTGCGTGTCATCGACCGCCGGATTCAAACAGATTGCTACATAACCCCATCTGTGACTCCAATCAGATGAAAGTTGGAAAACTCGATATCCACTGTTACAGTTTTATGAAAATTGCTTTCGCACAATCAATTCAGGTTTCAATGCTTGTTTGAACCTTTATTGCCCGTACTTTGTACTTTTGTATGCTGATGGCTCTCGATATAAAGAGCTGCAAGATGTCCATTTCTCGTCCTCAAACTGATATGTTTTAAGCTATTTCGTCTACCTCCATAATGTTCAGTTTTTACCGCGATTCGAGGGGCTCTCAAATTTGGTCGTGATGTGGGCTCCAGAACCTCAGACTCAAAAAGTGTATTGTAGTCTACTGAAACCAGATGTAGAACTGTAAAATGAACCTTCCAATATTGGAAATACCACGAGAATGACTGCTAAATAGCCGGCCGGGGTGGCCGAGCGGTTCTAGGCACTACAGTCTGGACCCGCGCGACCGCTACGGTCGCAGGTTCGAATCCTGCCTCGGGCATGGATGTGTGTGATGTCCTTAGGTTAGTTTAGGTTTAAGTAGTTCTAAGTTCTAGGGGACTGATGACCTTAGAAAATGGTTCAAATGGCTCTGAGTACTATGGGACTCAACTGCTGTGGTCATCAGTCCCCTAGAACTTAGAACTACGTAAACCTAACTAACCTAAGGACGTCACACACATCCATGCCCGAAGCAGGATTCGAACCTGCGACCGTAGCAGTCGCACGGTTCCGGACTGCGCGCCTAGAATCGCGAGACCACCGCGGCCGGCGATGATGACCTTAGAAGTTAAGTCCCATAGTTCTCTGAGCCATTTGAACCATTTGAACTGCTAAATAAAGGAAGAAGTATCAAAATATGCTTTCTAGGGGTCCGACTTCATGTACGATTATGATACGATGTTGTAGAGCCTGTGTTGTTCCAAATTACGATGCAATGTCCGAAGGAACACTGAATCGTTATTTCGGAATAACACGAGCCCTGCAATATCCTACTTATCCGCCGACACTGGGCAAGCGACGTTTAATAAAATGTCTCCCCTGTATGGGAATATACATAATGGATGTACGAGTACTGGTTGTAGACATATGCTTGTCGAAATATGGAAGTTTCGGCCTGTTCGTGAGTCGTTGTCGGGTAGTCAAATGTTAAGGCAACCGCTCGCAATTAGTGGGAAATACAAGTTCGAGTCCCGGTCTGGATCAAATTTTCATTGTCGTCATTGCATTATGTAGCGGATAGTTGTCCATATTCTCAACTTCTACTACATTTCATTTGGGATTGGTTTGGAATGACGATATTTACCAGTTAGCGAAGAAGTCTAGTGTTTTTCTGGCCCTGTAATGAACGTCAGTCCAACATCATCCGACATCACGATATGGATGCGGAAACTGGCCGACCAAGAATGTGCAGAGTACTGGCATTTTCCTGGGTGCTATGCAGAACAATACTACGCTGCGAACTCTCCCTGGTTCCGAAAATTTCAGGAGAGCAGAAAGCTACCTTGATTACATACAAATCATGGTTCGATTCCTTCCCGCTTACATTGACTAGGCATCAACGATAACTCTTTCTGCAGCTGTCAGAAGAAAGAACGAGAAGGTTTTTCCTGCAGTTTCTTCGAAGTACAGCAAAACCTTCTGAAATTGAATGTGTCGCTTCCAGCAAGTGCTCCTGATTTCTACATCGACATCGATAATCCACAAACCACCTGACAGTGTGAGGGAGACGGTACTTCTAGGACCACTAACTGATCCCCCTGTAATGAATTGATCAATAGAGCATATAGTAGTATACGACACTCGAAGTAGTGAACCTAACGATACTCGAAGTATAGGACTTCACGGTACAGAAGACATTTTTCTGGAAATATACTAATTCTTTGTTTTGTCATCGCATTTAAACCCCAACAAACTGTCTTGTTAACGTGTAAACATTAAAACACTTTAATTAAAATGTTAATTAAAACTTTTGTTCTTTTATGCCTTATATTTAAATATCGACACTATCGGTGATTACTATGAATGATCCAGAATGAGATTTTCACTCTGCAGCGGAGTGTGCGCTGATATGAAACGTCCCCCAGGCTGTGGCTAAGCCATGTCTCCGCAGCATCCTTTCTTTCAGGAGTGCTAGTTCTGCAAGGTTCGCAGGAGAGCTTCTGTAAAGTTTGGAAGGTAGGAGACGAGGTACTGGCAGAAGTAAAGCTGTGAGGACGGGTTGTGAGTCGTGCTTGGGTAGTTCTGATGGTAGAGCACTTGCCCGCGAAAGGCAAGGGTTCCGAGTTCGAGTCTCGGTCGGGCACACAGTTTTAATCTGCCAGGAAGTTTCACTATGAATGATGTTATTTATTTCATATTTAAATCTGAAGAAGTGACATAAAAGTAGAATAAAAAATATACTTCGAAAAGTTTTGTAAATATAACTTCGATAATCGATGTATCGCATTATCATCTATGGACTTGTGTGTTACGCAGCTCTTTGTGTATCCGGACGGAGAGCACATGTCCCATTCCATTGTGTGTTAGAATGAAATTTGCATGTATATAGTTCTTTGCTAATTTTTGTTGTCACTAACAAATATGCACATACCAACTGGCTGGTAGTAAGAGAAGAATAAAATGAATTTTAAAAATGCATCTCGCATCTGAAACTATTTTTCGTGTGATTAGCATCGCACAAGAACGTAAGCCCGTCAGATTTTTGCAGGGAAGCAGGAATTAAGATCCTCTTAGACAAAACGAAGCCAACTACCACACGGAGATGATCTACAAGATTCGACTAGAAATAAGCTAAGTGAACAATTACAATCACCGTGGCCAACATTCGGGTCCTACTAGGTTTTGTTGTTCAATCAACAAACTCTCTGTAACGGCGAATGTTGAAATATGTTGAATCTTACTAGATTTCTATGATGAATTCTTCTCGGGTTATCAGCCGAGTGGTGGCGTCGTCTGCTGATCATAAGTTGATGGGTACGAAACTCATTGAAAAGGTGCGACTCGGCTGATAACCAGAGAAGAATGCGTCGTTGGAATACGCCGAGAAAGACTGAAATCGCATATATGACTAGATTTCATCTATTATTAGCAAACGAAATAACCACAAAAAGAGGAGGATCTGACAGCATCACCTTCCCTGGTCCATTCGCGAATGGCGCATGGTAAGCCTCTGTACTAGCTCTAATTTCTCGAAATTTCTCGTAGTGGTCATTCCCCAAGTCGAATGTGGGGGGAAGTAATATGTTGTCTTATTATTTCCGGAAAGCGTTCTCTCGAAATTTCAGCAGAAACCTCTCCGTGATGCACGATGCCTCTCTTGAAGCGTCTGCCACTGGACTTTGTTGAGCTTTTCTGTAGCGCTGTCGAGCCTACTAAACTATTCCGTGACGAAACGCATCGCTCTTTGTGGGATCTTCACCGTCTCTTCTATCAGTCCTGCCTGGTAAGGCTCCCAGATCGACGAACTACACACAAGAATCGGTGGAACAAAGACCTTGTGAGCTTTTTTCCCTGTAGAGAAGAAATATTACACCCGATTGTTCAGAGAGGCTATAGAAAAACACAAAGATGGCAATAGCTTCAGCAAGAAGGAAGGAAGTCTCAAGATAAACAGATCCTGGATTCCCGTGCTCCAGCGAACGAGCGTTGGAGGTAGTGAAGAGGAAAACCGCAGCGGTGACGACGACGGGAAAGCCCTCGAACGTTGGCGTGCCTGGTACACACAATCTGCGTCCGCGAGCTCGATTCCAGTCCACCACCAGTATTGGAGGCTAAAGCTTTGACAATGCCAACCACTCGGGCTGACGAAACGTCAGAAAAGTGATCAAACGAATGTCGGCCGATGAATGCCAGACAGTAGCTAAATGTACGTTCCCCTAGGTGCGTTAAGTTATAACAACGTCCTGTGGAATATTCGTTCGTCTTCCGGTGTCCAATGCGGTTCACAGGACGCTGAGTGAAACGTTTTCCTAGCCGCCGGTCGGTAAGCATCCGGAACGTAAAAAATGAAGATTTGTTTTATATAATTTGACAACTGTACGTGGTAGAGTGACCCGAGAACTACCTTCTGACACCTTTTTTTTTTTAATTCTGTGAAAATTTTGTGGTACTGAAATAAAGAATCTTTGAGTTTTTGAGAAAAAGTGGCTTCTCGGGCTACTCAGTATCTATCACGCGGTATCTCATAAACTAGGTGTCGTACAACAACATTGATATTACATTTGGCTTGAGTAGTGAATGTCGAGAACAATGTCAACAGGCAGTTTGTCGTCACTTCATTTGTTTCGTGATCGTTGTAGCCGTTGTTTCTGAAGACACAGCACATGTGGTTCAGGTCATATAGCAGATATTGGCATCTGATATCGTTCTTGCACGATGTACCAATATTTGTAACACAGTGCAGTTCTCTGTTGGGTGATGCTTGCTGAAGGCATACAAGTAGGAATTTCCTGTGACACGGTGGCCAAGGCATCCATTTCAACTTGGTGGGCGTCAACATCGAGGAAGGGCGATACATAGTTTTTTTTTTTTTTTTTACTAATTACACTATGAATTGGATATTGTTAACGCTATTGTGATGCTGTAAGGACAAGTCGAATTTTTCATGGATGTTGGACAAAATAACGAACGTGTCGTCAACTTAGAGGAATCATCAACTAGGCTTTAACGGCATCGTGAGTTAGGCAATAGTCGCGAAATTCTGTATAAGGAGTTTGCAACAGGTGGAGCTAACGCGCTTCACATAGCAACATGTTCGTCTGATCACAATACTGGTTGTTGTTGAGAAAGTAGGATGAGTGTGTAACACAACAACTCTGTGAGCTACCAAATTTCTTCCCTGCAATTTTACTTTCCGATGTATTTTTTTCTATGAATCAAAGTTTGTAAATAAGAGAACTAATGTTCGTATGATAAAACGGAACTTCTTCTCATTGTAAAGTTAAATAAATGTGAGTAGTATAAGCTAGTGCTAGTAGACACGCTGGCTTAGTCAGGGCGATGCGATATTGTCAGAGAGTATGGTGAATTGGCAGTTGCCTTATCACTGGACGCTCAGGAGCACTAGCAGTTCAGCATAGCGCAGGCAGAACGTAAGAGTGTTGACAGAGGCAGACGAGTCGAGAAATGGTCGTAAAGCAGTGGTGCTAAAGTACGTAATGGCTCGGCGTACATTTGGTGTGGGCGGGTGGAGCATATGGCATTAAATTACTCTGGGTCCAATTTCATTTGTTACGGATCTAAGAAGAATAGCCTGTGCCAAACATCGTCAACAACAATGCCTTACATTGTACCGACGACATCTCTACCTGAAGTAAGATCCAACTAATTACTTGGTCAGACTTTTATACGGCTAGCCAGCGTCGTAGTTTATTTTGTGTTTGAATAATATTCAGTTATCCCAAAGTGTTGACCCGCATTTTTACCTAAGACAAAATTCCTAAGTCGGATTCATCCTATTCACTACTGACGATCCGAAAGAGTCCTAATGATTGAGAAACTATTACTGTTCTCGGAAGAACAGATACCATTGATGGCCGTCGGGCTCCCCTAGAATAAATGATAATTAATTGAAACCCTCAGCTGCCGACAGGTGTTGTTGATATACCTCGATGGGGACAGCTGAAAATGTGTGCCCCCGACTGGGACTCGAACCCAGGATCTCCTGCTTACATGGCAGACGCTCTATCCACGAGTCTCACGGGAAGCTTGCAAGGGATAAGTCCCTGAAGTCGCGCTGTTCATTTCTGTCCTTGGTGGCTCAGATGGATAGTGTCTGCCATATAAGCAGGAGGTCCCGGGTTCGAGTCCCGGTTGGGGCACACATTTTCAGATGCCCCAATCGAGGTATATCAACAACACCTGTCGGCAGCTGAAGGTTTCAATTAATTATCAACTATTACTTTGTTTGTATTAGAGAAATAATAGCAACTAAAAATTCAATAATTTTCAGAACAATAATCAAAGCAACTTTTCTTAATATAATCCATTATGGAGTCGAGGTAGCAGTTGTCGTTATACTTGTTATCACTGTTAGCACTCAACCGCGATTCTTAAACGTATATTTTAACAACGCGTTTCAAGAGACAATGCTCTCATCATCAGGTTGTAAAGTCTATGTCATGAAATTAACCGCACTAAAAAGACAATATACTATCACAAATAGTTGGGAAGTCCATAGAGTAAAACAGAATTAAAAGTATATTGGACTGTGGGTCCTCGTCTTACATTGAAGTTGTTGACACAAGTCGATGGCCGTCCCATAGCTGCCAAGAATGCTGTCGCACTGTGCCGGCTCGGGAGCTGTTATGGACTGACGTGCCTAGGTGGTGTGGCGCGGTTACAGCCGTGTGCTTGACGGTAACGCTATGCTATTGGGCGCCTTATTTCCTTATTGCATTGGTCTGCCACCGTTAGCCTCTCGCAACTCCGTCAGTGACATGCTACAAGTTTAAAGTCGCATACCTACCCTAAAATAATTCTAAAAACCCGCTAAAAAATCTCATTTCTTTAAAATTATCTTGTGCATTTAGAACATTGCTTTGTTTCTTTCCATGGATAGCTATCTCGAATTCCTCTAGTAAATCAAGTTTCCTCCCTTTCTTTTCTAGATGCAATATTTCTACGTTATCTTCTATGCTATTAAGGGGATGGCCTGCTTCATATATATGGTTCGCAACAGCTGATTTGTCATAATTTCCTAACCTGAACGCATCTTTATGTTCTTTATACCGGATCGCGAATGATCTTGGGGTCTGCCCTATATAGTTTGTATCACAAGTTCTGCACTGAATCTTATAAACTCCCGATCTTTCAAACTTGTTTCTCTTCTCGCCAATATCGTGCTTAAGGCTGTACCTCACTAGGTTATTGGTCTGAAAAGCTATTTTAACATCGTATGGCTTAAAAATATTTGCTATCTTTTGTGGGACTTCCGTAGTATGGCATCGTGATAATTTTCACTTTCTCTCCATCGGGTTTTTTCTTTTTCTTTTTGCGCTTACTTTTCCGTAGTCTCAATATACCTATGAGCGAAAGAGATAGGGAGACTGAAATTAATACCGTTAAGAGAATAGCGATGAATAACGTTTACAGAATAGATACGGTTAAAAAACTGTTACGGAAAAGTAATAAGCGCAAAAAGAAAAAGAAAAAAACCCGATAGAGAGAAAGTGAAAATTGATTTACTAGAGGAATTCGAGATAGCTATCCATGGAAAGAAACAAAGCAATGTTCTAAATGCACAAGATAATTTTAAAGAAATGAGATTTTTTAGCGGGTTTTTAGAATTAATTTAGGGTATGTATGCGACTTTAAACTTGTAGCATGTCACTGACGGAGTTGCGAGAGGCTAACGATGGCAGACCAATGCAATAAGGAAATAAGGCGCCCAATAGCATAGCGTTACCGTCAAGCACACGGCTGTAACCACGCCACAACACCTAGGCACGTCAGTCCACAACTGCCCCCGAGCCGGCACAGTGCGACAGCATACTTGGTAGCTATGGGACGGCCATCGACTTGTGTCAACAACTTCAATGTAAGACGAAGACCCACAGTCCAATATACACTCCTGGAAATTGAAATAAGAACACCGTGAATTCATTGTCCCAGGAAGGGGAAACTTTATTGACACATTCCTGGGGTCAGATACATCACATGATCACACTGACAGAACCACAGGCACACAGACACAGGCAACAGAGCATGCACAACGTCGGCACTAGTACAGTGTATATCCACCTTTCGCAGCAATGCAGGCTGCTATTCTCCCATGGAGACGATCGTAGAGATGCTGGATGTAGTCCTGTGGAACGGCTTGCCATGCCATTTCCACCTGGCGCCTCAGTTGGACCAGCGTTCGTGCTGGACGTGCAGACCGCGTGAGACGACGCTTCATCCAGTCCCAAACATGCTCAATGGGGGACAGATCCGGAGATCTTGCTGGCCAGGGTAGTTGACTTACACCTTCTAGAGCACGTTGGGTGGCACGGGATACATGCGGACGTGCATTGTCCTGTTGGAACAGCAAGTTCCCTTGCCGGTCTAGGAATGGTAGAACGATGGGTTCGATGACGGTTTGGATGTACCGTGCACTATTCAGTGTCCCCTCACCAGTGGTGTACGGCCAGTGTAGGAGATCGCTCCCCACACCGTGATGCCGGGTGTTGGCCCTGTGTGCCTCGGTCGTATGCAGTCCTGATTGTGGCGCTCACCTGCACGGCGCCAAACACGCATACGACCATCATTGGCACCAAAGCAGAAGCGACTCTCATCGCTGAAGACGACACGTCTCCATTCGTCCCTCCATTCACGCCTGTCGCGACACCACTGGAGGCGGGCTGCACGATGTTGGGGCGTGAGCGGAAGACGGCCTAACGGTGTGCGAGACCGTAGCCCAGCTTCATGGAGACGGTTGCGAATGGTCCTCGCCGATACCCCAGGAGCAACAGTGTCCCTAATTTGCTGGGAAGTGGCGGTGCGGTCCCCTACAGCACTGCGTAGGATCCTACGGTCTTGGCGTGCATCCGTGCGTCGCTGCGGTCCGGTCCCAGGTCGACGGGCACGTGCACCTCCCGCCGACCACTGGCGACAACATCGATGTTCTGTGGAGACCTCACGCCCCACGTGTTGAGCAATTCGGCGGTACGTCCACCCGGCCTCCCGCATGCCCACTATACGCCCTCGCTCAAAGTCCGTCAACTGCACATACGGTTCACGTCCACGCTGTCGCAGCATGCTACCAGTGTTAAAGACTGCGATGGAGCTCCGTATGCCACGGCAAACTGGCTGACACTGACGGCGGCGGTGCACAAATGCTGGTGTGTCCGCTGTGCCGTGCGTGTGATCATTGCTTGTACAGCCCTCTCGCAGTGTCCGGAGCAAGTATGGTGGGTCTGACACACCGGTGTCAATGTGTTCTTTTTTCCATTTCCAGGAGTGTACTTTTAATTCTGTTTTACTCTGTGGACTTCCCAACTATTTGTGATGGTATTTTGTGTTTTTAGTCCGTTTAATTTCGTGACATAGACTTTACAACCTGATGATAAGAGCATTGTTTCTTGAAACTCGTTGTTAAAATATATGTATAAGAATCGCGGTTGAATGCTAACAGTGATAACCAATCAAAGCAACTGCTTCAGTCTAGCAAGCAGTAATTTGAAAGACGGCGCTTAACAAAGTAAAATTCGGTAAAAGATATTTTTGTTGTACACTACTGGCCATTAAAATTGCTGCACCACGAAGATGACGTGCTACAGTCGCGAAATTTAACCGACAGGAAGAAGATGCTGTGATATGCAAATGGTTAGCTTTTCAGAGCATTCACACAAGGTTGGCGCTGGTGGCGACACCTACAACGTGCTCACATGAGGAAAGTTTCCAACCGATTTCTCATACAGAAGTTGACCGGCGTTGCCTGGTGAAACGTCGTTGTGATGCCTCGCGTAACGAGGAGAAATGCGTACCATCACGTTTCCGACTTTGATAAAGGTCGGATTGTAGCCTATAGCGATTGTGGTTTATCGCATCGCGACATTGCTGCTCGCGTTGGTCGAGATCCTATGACTGTTAGCAGAATATGGAATCGGTGGGTTCAGGAGGGTAATACGGAACGCCATGATGGATCCCAACGGCCTCGTATCACTAGCAGTCGAGATGACACGCATCATATCAGCATGGCTGTAATGGATCGTGCAGCCACGTCTCGATCGCTGAGTCAACAGATGGGGACGTTTGCAAGACAACAACCATCTGCACGAACAATTCGACGACGTTTGCAGCAGCATGGGCTATCAGCTCGGAGACCATGGCTGCGGTTACCCTTGACGCTGCATCACAGACAGGAGCGCCTGCGATGGTGTACTGAACGACGAACCCGGGTGCACGAATGGCAAAACGTCATTTTTTCGGACGAATCCAGGTTTTGATTACAGCATCATGATGGTCAGATCCATGTTTGGCGACATCGCGGTGAACGCTCATTGGAAGCGTGTATTCGTCATCGCCATACTGGCGTATCACGCGGCGTGAAGGTGTGGGGTGCCACTGGTTACACGTGTCGGTCACCTCTTGTTCGCATTGACGGCACTTTGAACAGTGGACGTTAGATTTCGACCTGTGGCTCTACCCTTTATTCGATCCTTGCGAAACCCTACATTTCAGCAGAATAATGGACGACCACATGTTGCAGGTCCCGTACGGGCCTTTCTGGATACGGGAAATGTTCGACTGCTGCCCTGGCCAGCACATTCTCCAGATCTCTCACCAATTGAAAACGTCTGGTCAACGGTGGCCGAGCAACCGGCTCGTCACAATACGCCAGTCACTACTCTTGATGAACTGTGGTATCGTGTTGAAGCTGCATGGGCAGCTGTACCTGTACACGCCATCCAAGCTCTGTTTGACTCAATTCCCAGGCATATCAAGGCCGTTATTACGGCCAAAGGTGGTTGTTCTGGGTACTGATTTCTCAGGATCTGTGCACCCAAATTGCGTGAAAATGTAATCACATGTCAGTTCTAGTATAATATATTTGTCCAATGAATACCCGTTTATCATCTGCATTTCTTCTAGGTGTAGCAATTTCAATGGCCAGTAGTGTAGTTTTTCATGGGTAAATAAGTTTTTCATTTTACACATCTCAGTCAGTCAAAAATACACTCCTGGAAATGGAAAAAAGAACACATTGACACCGGTGTGTCAGACCCACCATACTTGCTCCGGACACTGCGAGAGGGCAGTACAAGCAATGATCACACGCACGGCACAGCGGACACACCAGGAACCGCGGTGTTGGCCGTCGAATGGCGCTAGCTGCGCAGCATTTGTGCACCGCTGCCGTCAGTGTCAGCCAGTTTGCCGTGGCATACGGAGCTCCATCGCAATCTTTAACACTGGTAGCATGCCGCGACAGCGTGGACGTGAACCGTATGTGCAGTTGACGGTCTTTGAGCGAGGGCGTATAGTGAGCATGCGGGAGCATGGGTGGACGTACCGCCGAATTGCTCAACACGTGGGGCGTGAGGTCTCCACAGTACATCGATGTTGTCGCCAGTGGTCGGCGGAAGGTGCACGTGCCCGTCGACCTGGGACCGGACCGCAGCGACGCACGGATGCACGCCAAGACCGTAGGATCCTACGCAGTGCTGTAGGGGACCGCACCGCCACTTCCCAGCAAATTAGGGACACTGTTGCTCCTGGGGTATCGGCGAGGACCATTCGCAACCGTCTCCATGAAGCTGGGCTACGGTCCCGCACACCGTTAGGCCGTCTTCCGCTCACGTCCCAACATCGTGCAGCCCGCCTCCAGTGGTGTCGCGACAGGCGTGAATGGAGGGCCGAATGGAGACGTGTCGTCTTCAGCGATGAGAGTCGCTTCTACCTTGGTTTCAATGATGGTTGTATGCGTGTTTGGCGCCGTGCAGGTGAACGCCACAATTAGGGCTGCATACGACCGAGGCACACAGGGCCAACACCCGGCATCATGGTGTGGGGAGCGATCTCCTACACTGGCCGTACACCACTGGTGATCGTCGAGGGGACACTGAATAGTGCATGGTGCATCCAAACCGTCATCGAACCCATCGTTCTACCATTCCTAGACTAGCAAGGGAACTTGCTGTTCCAACAGGACAATGCACGTCCGCATGTATCCCGTGCCACCCAACGTGCTCTAGCAGGTGTAAGTCAACTACCCTGGCCAGCAAGATCTCCGGATCTGTCCCCCATTGAGCATGTTTGGGACTGGATGAAGTGTCGTCTCACGCGGTCTGCACGTCCAGCACGAACGCTGGTCCAACTGAGGCGCCAGGTGGAAATGGCATGGCAAGCCGTTCCACAGGACTACATCTAGCATCTCTACGATCGTCTCCATGGGAGAATAGCAGCCTGCATTGCTGCGAAAGGTGGATATACACTGTACTAGTGCCGACATTGTGCATGCTCTGTTGCCTGTGTCTATGTGCCTGTGGTTCTGTCAGTGTGATCATGTGATGTATCTGACCCCAGGAATGTGTCAATAAAGTTTCCCCTTCCTGGGACAATGAATTCACGGTGTTCTTATTTCAATTTCCAGGAGTGTATATGTTAACGCCTTGATCCAGTAATAGTAGGAATTGCACAAAGTGACTAGCAGTAGTTGTTAATCCATAATAACAAAATTCGAAGTTAAAAGAAACCAGTGAGTCAGTAAAATCATGTTACGAACTTTGTCATCCCTATATATTCTAAATTTTGAATTTCCGAATTACGTGCCTGTAATTCACAGGAAGGTGATTATTGAATGAAACTATATCGTTAGGATAAATTTTAAGCTAACTGAGAGCACTCAGCCGGCCACGGTGAACGAGCGGATCTAGGCTCTTCAGTCCGGAACCACGCGACTGCTACGGTCGCAGGTTCGAATCCTGCCTCGGACGTGAATGTGTGTGATGTTCTTAGGTTAGTTAGGTTTAAGTAGTTCTAAGTTCTAGGGGACTGATGACCTCAGATGTTAAGTCCCATAGTGCTCAGAGCCATTCGAACCATTTTGAGAGCACTCAGTAATGAATAAACACAAATAACTTTTTGAGTGCCTTCGGCTGCTGAAACCTACCAGGGATAGGGAGGAGACGAACTGAACAGTGACTACCGACACCAGGAACGTCATATACGGGTCCCCGAGTGTCGTCATGGAATTTGCAGTGGGACCGAGTACACTCCGCAGCTAGTGCAAGAACCACTACGCACTGGGCAGCCGCCGCTCTACCATGGTCGCTTGACGTCACCTTCTGGGCCTGCATCAGCTGGAATCCGACACGCAGTTGAATCAGTAACAGCCGAGGCTGCTGCAGAAGAACGATGACTTGTAAACACCGTGAATAAATAACACAAGTCTGCTTATTAAAACTTTTTTGTCGGATGATTTGTTGAACGTAGGTGTTCTTGAATCAATTTTTTATGCTGCTTCGAGAAAGAACTACTGTTTTTGTCTATCACGTCAGGTTTTTCATAAAATAAGAAGTAATATTTTGACGATTTTCACTTCCGAGCCCACTAATATATTCTAACACCATTTCATACAAGGTGAGTTTTTAATCAAAACGCATTTAAAAAATGAAATACATCTAGAAATACTCCTCAGAACTCCCCTAATTGGTATCGTGATTACCTTCTATAAAAAGAAGAAATCAAATTTGTTCCATAAATTTTTAAAATTTCTCTTCTTTGACTTCTTTGTAGACGACAGTCCCTCTTCAACATCCAACAGCAATCGTCGGTGTAGCTGCTGTCCAGTGCCGCAGGTACCTCCTCTTAACATCTCAGTGAAAACGTTCACTCTGCTCTTCAATATAATGTTCCAAATTTCCGGAAAGAAGTTGATACGTGAGTGTAGAAAGTGGACTTTCACACTCATTTAACAGCCCATCTTCAGCAAATGTTGCAACTTTTTTTAACAATGGCCTTGCAATTAAAATCTTTGTTGTTGTTGTTGTCTTCAGTCTTGAGACTGGTTTGATGCAGCTCTCCTTGCTACTCTATCCTGTGCAAGCTTCTTCATCTCCCTGTAGCTACTGCAACCTACATCCTTCTGAATCTGCTTAGCGTATTCATCTCTTGGTCTCCATCTACGATTTTTACCCTCCACGCTGCCCTCCAATACTAAATTGGTGATCCCTCGATGTCTCAGAACATGTCCCACCAACCGATCCGATCTTTGTTATTCCACAGAAAGTTCTCAGTAACTGATCAGAAGGTGACCATGCATCTTTTCCTCTTTTCTTCATGAATTGATAATTGAATCAAGACCCTAATCTCTCGACAGGCGTGGATATACATCAACCGGGACAGTTGAAAATGTGTGCCCCGACCGGGACTCGAACCCGGGATCTCCTGCTTACATGGCAGACGCTCTATCCATCTGACCCACCGAGGGCACAGAGGATAGTGCGACTGCAGGCACTTATCCCTTGCACGCCCCCCGTGAGACCCACATTCCCAACTTAATGTCCACACACCACATTCGTAGTGCCCCTGCCCATTACACTCATTACTCGCGGCAGACAACCTTACCGAGTCCCGTAAGAGTTCGGGCAATGCGTGTGCATCCAGCACAGAAGAAGAAAGTCAATGGCCAGTTAGCCTTAACTATATGAAGATGGTATCTGTTCTATCGAACATACCAGATACCATTTTCATATATCTTTTCTTTATTGTCTTCTTAGAATCTTCATCCTTCATCAATTTCATTATTTGCGGCTAAAAAAGAAATCCAACCCTCAATTTGTCTAGTGGGGTGAAGGGAAATTTTTTGGGAAGGTACTTGATGCAGGGCACATCCTGTGGTAGAGCGTTTAGAAATTACTTCACCAAGCCCAGTTTTATCTGTAGAGGTGGAGCCAGGACTTTTTTGTTCTACAAGCGGTTCATGCAGGATATTTTTAGTTACAGGTACAAAATTTCCCCGCTCTGACCAAACAACCACACTCCAATGCTTCTGCCTTAAGCGACTGTCACGTTCACATAGAAAGTTAGGCATTTTTGCGAACCCGGCCTGTTGTCCCAACAGTTTTCCGATAACTGTGAAGTCACCGCACATAAGCCAAATGTGTTCCTCATACTGGATACCTGTTAAGAGTATCTTCACGTTCTCCATACATCACTGTGGGCCTTAAGAATGGACCCATACACATTTAGAATACACAGAGACACGCCTTTTAGGCTCCTCATTGACGAGTCTAGGAAAGTCTCCACTGTGTAGGATCACGTTCGATGCCATAGAAGTGCATTAACTCGTTTATGTTGTTGCAGTAAAACAAGGACTCGCTCTGTGAGAATAAATGAACTAATTCGCTCTCTCGATGTCTGTACTATGAGTAATATGTTCCTGGTTCCAGAAAATTCTTACTTTTTAACCGGAAGCCAAGTACACTGCTGGCCACCGTAAATGCAACACCCTGAAGGAAGCATCCGAATCAAGTGAAATTTACACCATGGGTTTGCAGCGATGAGATATGCAACTGATTAGAATTTCAGCGCAGACGCACATCACGCGCGCCTGTGGCGCCACCTCATAGCGCCATTTAAGGCTTGGCGATTTCGACGAGTGTACGTCGGCACGTGTGTTTACCTTGTGGTTGTTTCACAAGACGATCAGTTATGCCTCGTAGACAACAGCGAACATCGTTTGATCAAGTATCCGAGTTCGACAGAGGAAGGATAGTGGCTTACCGAGATTGTGGATTATCATACAGAGAAATCGCTAATCGTGTTGGACGAAACCAAACAACTGTAATGCGGATATGTGACCGTTGGATGCAGGAGGGTACGACGGACCGACGTGGTCGATCGCATTCACCTCGGTGCACCACCGCACGTGCTGATAGGCAAATTGTGCGCATGGCAATGACGGATCGCTCAGTGACATCCCGAACCATAGCACAGCACATTGCGTCTGTAACGCATCATCCAGTGTCTGTGCGTACCATTCGATGCCGTTTACAGCAGAGTGGTCTGTCCGCAAGACGTCCATTGCTTCGTCTACCATTGACGCAGAACCACAGACGTCTCCGTCGCCAATGGTGTGATGACAGACGGATGTGGACGGCAGAATGGAATGACGTTGTCTTTACTGACGAGGCACGCTTCTGTCTGCAGCACCACGATGGTCGGATTCGAGTGTGGAGACACCGTGGAGAGAGGATGCTGGACAGCTGCATTATGCACCGCCACACTGGTCTTGCACCGGGTATTATGGTATGGGGCGGTATTGGATATTACTCTCGCACGCCTCTAGTACGCATTGCCGGTACTTTAAATAGCCGGCGCTACATATCCGAGGTGCTGGAGCCAGTTGTCCTTCCTTACCTTCAGGGCTCGGCCACAGCCATATTTCAACAGGATAATGCGCGACCACACGTGGCACGCATTGTCCACAGGTTCTGGCGTCGTTCACGCTTCACAGGTCCCAAACAGCGATCCTGATTTCATGCACAGGTGTTTCCGCTCCGACTTCTGTACTGTCGTCCCCTGCAAAAGTTATGGCAGACCTCCACGCCACTGGAGCGTGACTCTAGCAACTACGCCGTAGTTGCTAGTATTCAGTATCTCCTCATTTGTTACATGATCTACCCATCTAATCTTCAGCATTCTTCTGTAGCACCACTTTTCGAAAGATTCTATTCTCTTCTTGTCTAAACTATTCATCGTCCATGTTTCACTTCCAAACATGGCTACACTCGACAGACATATTTTCGGAAAGGACTTCCTGACACTTAAATCTATACTCGATGTTGACAAAATTTCTCCTCCAAAAATGCTTTTCTTGACATTACCAGTCTACATTATATTTCCTCCCTACTTTGGCCATCATCAGCTATTTTGCTTCCCAAATAGGAAAACTCATTTATTATTTTAAGTATCTCGTTTCCTAATCTAATTCCCTTAGTATCACTTGATTTTATTCGACTACATTCTATTATCCTCGTTGTGCTTTTGTTGATGTTCATCTTATATCCTGATTTCAAGACTCTGTCCATTCCGTTCAACTGCTCTTCTGGGTCCTTGGCTGTCTCTGACAGAATTACAATGTCATTGGCAAACCTCAAGGTTTTTATTTCTTCTCCATTGATTTTAATACCTACTCCGATTTTTTCTTTTGTTTCCTTTGCTGCTTGCTCAATATACAGATTGAATAACATCAGGGATTGGTTACAACTTTGTCTCACTCCCTACTCAACCACTGCTTCCCTTTCTTGAGCCTCGACTCTTATAACTGCTATCTGCTTTCTGTAAAACTGTAAATAGCCTTTCGCTCTCTGTACTTTACCCTTGTCACCTTCAGAATTTGAAAGAGAGTATTCCAGTCAACATTGTCAAAAGCTTCCTCTAAGTTTACAAATGCTATAAACGTAGATTTGTCTCTCCTTAACCTACCTCCTACGAGTAATAGTAGGGTCGGCATTGCCTCGCATGTTGCTACATTTCTCCAGAATCCAAACTGATTCTCCCTGAGGTCGGCATCTACCAGTTTCTCCATTTTTCTGTAAAAGATAGTATTTTGCTGCTATGATTTATTAAACTGATAGTTCGGTAATTTTCACACCTGTCAGCACCTGCCCTCTTTGGAATTAGGATTATTATATTCTTCTTGAAATCTGAGGCTCAAAAGGGGTTGCCAGAAGATCGATAGAGGCCAAAGACAGACTCGCAAGAAACTTGCCACCAACGCCTTTCCAGCCGCCAGTATTTAGATCGCCCCTCGGACGAGAGGCCCCAGTCGATTCCAGTCCGTCATCCAGCGAGTCAACGAGTCGAGTCATCCGTCGCAGCCCAGAGGGAGTTGCAGTAGTGGAGTTAGGTCAGCCTCTGGCTCAGAGACAGGCAACGCATAGCGGCGACAGTAGTGTGCATAGCGGGATTTCTGCTACACCAGCACTGAGATTAACGCATACCACAACACCTGAACTATCTTGAGTTAAGTAGGTTTCTATCCTTACGCAGTTTGTGTTATAGAAACAGGATACCAGCCACCAACCCACATCCTCTCCTAGCCTTCCAAGGTACAAGCCTACAGCGACGAGACAACACAAAAATTTTATTTTGAATTCTTAGTTTACATGAATGTCTTCTTAGGAGCATACTTATGTTACTGATGCATTCTGTATTAAGAAAGTAAATAAATTTCACCTGCAAAATATGAGTATCATTATTTTCGTGATAACGAGAAATTAACTGTGTACTCAGTGAAAAAACTTTAAAAATGTATGAGCTCTTTGAATTAACAGCAGCGACAGTGAGGGGAGTTGCCACTAGGCGAATAGTGGCGAGTCAGCTGATATATTCATGAACTATAGGTACTGCATATTTAGAACTTTTTTATTAGTGCCACTTAGGGTATACGAATGTTTCAATATTTAGGTATAAAAGGTGACTTCCCAGACAGTTTTTTACACAGAAACAACTGCCATGAGTATACTTATTTCGAGTTCATATATTTGTCGATGGTTGCAGGTCTGCTGTATCGTTTGACGTTGAAAATTCTGCTGAGGATAGAGAAAAAAAAGTACGTAGAGTTTGTTATCAGCCTGTGCAAAATAAAAGCATGTCGCTCCATTTCAATACGACCACCGTCAGTGAGGCCAGCACAAAACTTGGCAGAACAGACAGTGCGCAGTGGTGTCTGGAACCATCGCTTTCAACTGCCGAAATGCCCTGAGAAACTGTGTCCAAAATGGTCCACTTTCAGCTGAAGGAGCTTGTTTCATTATGGTGGTACGTGGCGTCGTTATGATGGCGTCAATGGAGCCATACGTCATAATTAAAAAGAACCTAATGAATCAAATTTTCATTCATATAGTCTCAAATCACACTGAAGACAAATTTTCTGTATGACTGAGTATATCAAAAAATTTCAGGAAGTCCAGAGACTACCAGTCCTGTTTCTATTCAAATAATGTTTATAGTATATTGATCGAATTTGGTTGCTACGCAGATATAAAGGTTAAACACTTTTTTTTAATGATCAGTCTTCTGACTGGTTTGATGCGGCCCACCACAAGCTCCTCTCCTGTGCCAACTTGTTCATCTCAGAGTAGCACTTGCAACCTACGTCCTCAATTATTTGCTTGACGTATTCCAATCTCTTTCTTCCTCTACAGTTTTTGCCCTCTACAGCTCCCTCTAGTACCGGGGAAGTTATTCTATGATGACTTAACAGATGTCTTACCATCCTGTCCCTTCTCCTTATCAATGTTTCCACATATGTCTTTCCTCTCCGATTCTGTGGAGAACCTCCTCATTTCTTATCTTTATCAGTCCACCTAATTTTCAACATTCGTCTGTAGCATATCTCAAATGCTTCGATTCTCTTCTGTTCCGGTTTTCCCACACTCCATGTTTCACTACCGTACAATGCTGTGCTCCAAACGTTCATTCTCACAAATTCCTTCCTCAAACTTTAAGGCCTATATTTGAGACTGGTATACTGCTCTTGGCCAGAAATGCCCTTTTGCCAGTACTAGTTTGCCTTTGATGTTCTCCTTGCTCCGTCCATCATTGGTTATTTTGCTGCCTAGGTAGTGAAATTCCTTAACTTCGTGACCATCAGTCCTGATGTTAGTTTCTCGCTCTTCCCATTTATGCTACTTCCCATTACTTTCATCTTTTTCGGTTTACTCTCAATCGGTATTCTATACTCATTAGACTGTTCATTCCATTCAAGAGAACTTGTAATTCTTCTCCACTTTCACTCAGGATATGAATGTCATCAGTGAATCGTATCATTGATATCCTTTCACCTTGAATTTTGATTCCACTCCAGAACCCTTCTTTTATTTCTACCATTCCATCCTCGATGTACATATCGAACAGTAGGAGCGAAAAGCTACGCCCCTGTCTTGCACCCTAATTAATTCGAGCACTACGTTCTTGGTCTTCCACTCTTCCCTCTTGCCTCTTGTACGTATTATGTTTTACCAGTCTCTACCTATAGGTCACTCTATTTTTCTCAGGATTTCGAACATCTTGCACCATTTTAGATTGCTGAACGCTTTTTCCAGGTCGACAGAGGCTCTGAACGTGTATAGATTTTTCTTTAGTCTTGCTTACAAAAATGAAACTCACTACAAAATGTTAAACTATTACATCGTTCAACAGTGAAATTTAAACTGCATGAAACTAGCTAGGGATTATCAGTTTCAGTGTTGTGATAATGAATACCACAAAGTAAACTGAAATGTGGCTCTGGTTTCTGTTTAACAAAGGCTTACATCCATAGAAGAAATCTGTTGCCATTGTATGTATAATTGTTACATATCACAAAATTAAACTATTTTTCAGTGTTCAGGTGATACCACTTAAGAGTTTTACTTTAGTTATTAATTAGATGGTAGTCATTGTAATTTGTCGTTCTATGTCGTTCTAAAGTGGTTTTATATATAATTGAAGAAAAATTTTCTAAAGAAAATCAATCGCGAAGGCGAGGCCTAAAGCACTTCAGGGGAAAATTCCTACAATTGAGTCAATCAAAAGTCGAAGAATGACTCTGCGTTGGCCCAGAGATTCGGGATCTGGTCAAAGAGAAGCAGTTTGGTGAAACGCTACATGGCGAAGGGATGGCTGACTGGGAGAGGTTTAAAATGTTTTCTGTCAATTTCTTAGGAAATATGAGACCACGGAATTACATGCAGTGTGTGGATGAATTACTGTCGTGCTTTGAAAAGCTATAATATGTTTCTGCAAATATACTTCCTTGATACCCTTCCTGAAAACTGTGGACCACATTCTGACGGTCATGACGAGCGATTGCATCAGGGTATTCCAGTCGTTGGAAAGAGGTGCGCAGTTCAGAGGATTCATGCTCTTTTGGCAAGTTCACTACTGCACTACTGCACTACTGCACTACTGCACTACTGCACTACTGCACTACTGCACTACTGCACTACTGCACTACTGCACTACTGCACTACTGCACTACTGCACTACTGCACTACTGCACTACTGCACTACTGCACTACTGCACTACTGCACTACTGCACTACTGCACTACTGCACTACTGCACTACTGCACTACTGCACTACTGCACTACTGCACTACTGCACTACTGCACTACTGCACTACTGCACTACTGCACTACTGCACTACTGCACTACTGCACTACTGCACTACTGCACTACTGCACTACTGCACTACTGCACTACTGCACTACTGCACTACTGCACTACTGCACTACTGCACTACTGCACTACTGCACTACTGCACTACTGCACTACTGCACTACTGCACTACTGCACTACTGCACTACTGCACTACTGCACTACTGCACTACTGCACTACTGCACTACTGCACTACTGCACTACTGCACTACTGCACTACTGCACTACTGCACTACTGCACTACTGCACTACTGCACTACTGCACTACTGCACTACTGCACTACTGCACTACTGCACTACTGCACTACTGCACTACTGCACTACTGCACTACTGCACTACTGCACTACTGCACTACTGCACTACTGCACTACTGCACTATTGCTACGGATACACCAGATGTAACCCACGCACAAGCGAGGAGCGAAGTGCAAAAACAAGGTTAGTTACACTACTGGCCATTACAATTGCTACATCAAGACGAAATTCAGATGATAAACGGGTATTCAGGGGACAAATATATTATACTAGAACTGACATGGGATTACATTTTCATGCAATTTGGGTGCACAGATCCTGAGAAATCAGTACCCAGAACAGCCACCTCTGGCCGTAATAACGGCCTTGATACATTTGTGTATTGAGTCAAACAGAGCTTGGATGGCGTGTACAGGTACAACTGCTCATGCAGCTTCAACACGATACCACAGTTCACCAAGAGTGGTGACTGGCGTATTGTGACGAGCCAGTTGCTCGGCCACCATTGAGCAGGCGTTTTTAATTGGTGAGAGATCTGGAGAATGTGCTGGCCAGGGCATCAGTCGAACATTTTCTGTATCCATAAAGGCCCGTACGGGACCTGCAACATGCAGTCGTGCATTATCATGCTGAAATGTAGGGTTTCGCAGGGATCGAATGAAGGGTAGAGCCACGGGTCGAAACACATCTGAAATGTAACGTCCACGTTTCAAAGTGCCGTCAATGCGAACAAGAGGTGACCGAGACGTGTAACCAATGGCACCCCATACCATCACGCCGGATGATACGCCGGTATGGCGATGACGAATACACGGTTCCAATGTGCGTTCACCGCGATGTCGCAAAACACGGATGCGACCATAACGATGGTGTAAACAGCACCTGGATTCATCCGAAAAAATGATGTTTTGCCATTCGTGCACCCAGGTTCGTCGTCGAGTACACCATCGCAGGCGCTCCTGTCTGTGATGCACCGTCAAGGGTAACCGCAGCCATGGTCTCCGAGATGATAGTCCATGCTGCTGCAAACGTCGTCGGACTGTTCGTTCAGATGGTTGTTGTCTTGCAAACGACCCATCTGTTGACTCAGGGATCGAGACGTGGCTGCACGATGCGTTACAGCCATGCGGATAAGATGCCTGTCATCTCGACTGCTAGTGATACGAGGCCGTTCGGATACAGCACGGCGTTCCGTATTACCCTCCTGAACCCACCGATTCCATATTCTGCCAACAGTCATTGGATCTCGACCAACGCGAGCAGCAATGTCGCGATACGATAAACCGCAATCGCGATAGGCTACACTCCGAACTTTATCATAGTCGGAAACGTGATGGAACGCATTTCTCCTCCTTACTCGAGGCATCACAACAACGTTTCACCAGGCAACGCGGATCAACTGCTGTTTGTGTATGAGAAATCGGTTGGAAACTTTCCTCATGTCAGCACGTTGTGGGTGTCGCCACCGTCGCCAAACTTGTGTGAATGCTCTGGAAAGCTAATCAATTGCATATGACAGCATCTTCTTCCTGTCGGTTAAATTTTGCGTCTGTAGTGCGTCCTCTTCGTGGTGTAGCAATGTTAATGGCCAGTAGTGTAATTGATCAAAAATAATTTGTGAACTGATGCGAAGTTTGGAAGGTAGGAGACGAGATCCTGCGGAAGTGAAGCTGTGAGGGCGGGTCAAGAGTCGTGCTTGGGTTACTCAGTCGGTAGAGCACCTGCCCGCGAAAGGCCAAGGTCTCGAGTTCGACTTTCAGTCTGGAAGGCAGTTTTAATCTGACACGAAGTTTCAACAATTATGTCATTCATTTGTTAGAAATACATGAATTATTTGAGATTGGTAATACCAATAAGATGACGCAGTCGAGGTTGGTTAGCTTAGGTCGGTGTTTGCATAGTGTCTGTCTGAATACGATGCAACAGGGAGACACGCTGCAGCCCCAGCAGCTCCACCAAGCACTGTTTGACTCCCCTGGACACTTCTTGCTCAGGATGGGATTAGGTGCCAGTGGAGACATTCAGGCTCTTCAAAGAGAACATGACATTCCAGCACTAAGCATGTGTGGTGGTTTGCGTGAGTCACCGTATTAAATATTTCATACTCCATTCTACACCAATGTCTTTCCCTAAGCTGTGTCTCTATTGAGGAAATACGTTGCCATTAGTTAATGATAATCTGTTGTAGACTAGTGCAGAAAAAACATAAACGACAGCAAACAAAAATAACGTTTTATATGTGATATATTTATACGTGTCAGCATTTACACAGATGAAACTTGACCAGCACTGCACGCATGATGAGTACTGCACAGGTCGGCCGCCACCAGATCCTTCAGCACCAGGAAGAGCAGCGACAGCACCACGTCCAACCCGGAGACCTGAAAGGTCAGACCAGGTCAATGTCGGCACCAGTCACAGGCTGCAGATCCATGCAGATCAGGTTAAAGATGCATTGAGGGTGCCAGACCGTTTCATGTAGTATTTACCTGATAATATCTACATAATATATATAAAACGTATTGATAATAATAATAGTAATATATATAACTGCTTCATGTGTTTTGTTTTATTTTCTTACAGTATATATATATATATATATATATATATATATATATATATATATATATATATGAAGCAGTTATACGAATGGGACGGAAATTGGTAGCCGCGATCTATATGTACATAAAACACAGTTTCAAGAAAGTTGGACGATTTATTCAAGGGAAAGAGATTCACAAATTGAGCAAGTCATTACGAATTGGTGCGCCTCTGGCCCTTATGAAAGCAGTGATTCGGCTTCGCATTGATTGACAGAGTTGTTGGATATACTCCAAGAAATATCGTGCCAGATTCTGTCCAATCGGTGCATTAGAAAGTCAAATCCCGAAATGGTTGGAGAGCCCTTACCTTAATGGTCCAAACCTTATTTGGGGAGAGATCCGGAGATCTTGCTGCCCAATGTAGCACGAAGACAAGCAGTACAAACTCTCTTCAAGTGCGGGTGGGCATTATCTTGCTGGAATGTAAGTCCAGGATGGCTTGCCATGAGGGCCAACAAAACGCAGCGTGGAATATCGTCGACGTACCGCTGTGCCGTAAGGGTGCCGCAGATGGCAACCAAAGGGGACCAGCTATGAAAAGAAATGGCACACCAGACCATCACTCCTGGTTATCACGTCGTATGCCAAGAGACATTGAGGGTAGTATCCCACCGCTCTGGTCATTGTGGCTCAGTTCGAAGCGGACTTACCACAAAAGACAATTTTACTCCAGTCAATGAGATTCCAAGCCAAAGAGTGCCTGGAGACGCCATGGACAGCCGAGGGATAGCAACCCCACTTTCGCCCGCCTTATAGTCCGACAGCTCTGACTGATGGTCTACAGTGCCATTCCTTTTGACAGTTGGAGCCCTTTGGTTGTTATCTGCGGCATCCTCGTAGCACACCGGTACGTCTAATATGTTTACGCCCCTTTTGTTGCCCTTCATGGCAAGTCATCCTGGACTTACACTTCGGCAAGATAATGCCCACTCAGACATAGCGAGAGTTTCTACTGCTTGTCTTCATGCTTGTGAAACCCTAACTTGGCCAGCAAGGTCGCCGGATCTCTCGAAAATTGTGAATGTTTGGAGCATTAAGGGCAGGTTATGACTATCTAAGACGCCAAATGGACAGAATTTCGCACAATATCGCCCGCGGAGGTGGGTCGGGGAGGGCGATATCCAAGAACTCTGCAAAATCAATGCCAAGGCGCGTAACTGCTTGCATAAGGACCAGAGGTGAACCAAGACATCATGGTCTTTCCCCAATTTATGAAGCTCTTTCTCTTGAAAGAATGATCAAATTTTTCTGAAATTGTGATCATTTCTTTGCCTGTACATGTACACCACAACTATCAAATGGTTCAAATTGATCTGAGCACTATGGGACTTAACATCTATGGTCATCAGTCCCCTAAAACTTAGAACTACTTAAACCTAACTTACCTAAGGACATCACACAACACCCAGTCATAACGAGGCAGAGAAAATCCCAGACCCCGCCGGGAATCGAACCCGGGAACCCGGGCGCGGGAAGCGAGAGCGCTACCGCACGACCACGAGCTGCGACACCACAACTATCGATTTCCGTCCCGTTTGGTAAACTCCTTCATGCTGCGGTTTATTTTTTTGTCTTAGCGTACAATATATATAGTATTTAGATGATCTACTTCATTAGAAGCTAGCTTTAGAATCGAACATGGTATGGTGAACAATTTACTTGTCTGTACTCAAAAACCATCTCTGTTAAGTATTTAATCCGGTTCTATGCTGGCTGAACACTCCAACGTACAGACCCAAACTATACTCTTACAAATGTGTACTGCAGTATAGGCGATGCTAGCTTACACACCATGTCAACTGCATTACAGTAATCGAATTTGCCGTCTCAACTCCTACATGTTGGCCTAGCATTTACATATTAAGCCAGTTGCAAAACAACGATTCTTAAGTTCTCGCACTTTTCAAATGTGGTTCCATAACATATAACGCACACGTTACGAGGCCAGGAGTGCTGATGTCAAAATAACAAGTCATCACTGCAAGTCTGCACTATCATCGCAGAAAAACCATTGATGAACAATCCTGTGACTTTAAATAATGGGAGTTCATCTCTCATACATCCCATACGCTTCATGAATTATTAATTTATATATCTTACATCTTACATCTCAGGCATCAAAGAGTGACAGATCACCTCATAGGGAACAACTTTTTTCAAAATTATCCAATCCTGGGACAATGAGATTTCAGCACGCTAGCAGGGTGTACTTCTGCCTGTGCACAGTAACTATCCCAGTAAATATGTAGAGGGATTTTGAACAGCAAAATCTTAAGAATGAGTGTGTCTAGGAGGAGAAAGATATTTTAGAAGCGAATCAGGAACTTCAATTTTTACTCGGCCTGAGCTCTTTTACGTGGAGCAGATGCCTAGATTACGGCAAAACGTGTTACATACGCACGCAACAGTATGTCTACACCCTGTCAGCTCCCAGGGAGACATACAGTGTCTCAGAGAAGTGTGAGCAAACAACAAAAGTTGTTTCCGATGACGTGATAAATCATCCCTAGACATCAGATGAAAAGACTTTGAAACACCCTGTCCAGTAAACAGGTATTACATAGTAATAACATTACTAATAACAGCAGTAATAATATAGTAATCATTAAAATATGCATAGTAAATGAGGACTACATAATAATAAAAGAAAACAACAAATATAGCACTGAACATATGGAATTTACGAAATGTCACTCTTACTATCTTTGTGTTTCCTTGATTTGTTCTTGTTCATTGCAATGAGATCTAACAGAAATCCTTAGGAACGGTATAGAGCGAATGAGAGGTGGAGGAGATCACTGCCCAGACGAGTGCGACAAATAAATGGGTGAAGTTAGCAGATAAGATGAAAAGAAGCAAACAGAAATATGAAGAGGTGGGGCATGCATTGTCAGAGTTGACATTGCGACAGAGATACCTGGTCGGAGAGAAGGTAAATAGCTGGGATATGCCAAGAGCGAAGCTACGCTGATAGCGAGAGATCAAGCTTGAAGCCCCTGTTGAATGCTGCGTGGTTTTGGATATGCTGTATGGCTGTAGGCTAGAGGGTAGTTTTTTTCCTGAGTATTGTACTTGAAAGGAGACAGAGATGGAGAAATATTTAGTATTTACTTACATATCTGGAAGAACAGACAAAAATGACAATTGAGAGCCATAAGGAAATAATCAATACAAATAAAATTCATTTGGAACATGTATGAAAGTTCTTCACCTGAGAATGGCTCGACCGATTTGGTCGAGGATAAGGTTTGTATGAAAAAAGAAATTGGAACATCCACTGGAAAATCCAGATATTTTGATGGTATTTTAGTATGAAAATCTGAATGAAGCAAATGCAGCCGAGGGACTGATAGTTGTGCAGTCATATTTTTTCATAACAACATCAAAATTCCACATTGAATATTGAAATTTACGAAAAATAATACAACTGAAAGCGCTAATTGAGTGAGGCATCGGTGGGGATTAGAGTTGTGGCGATTCCTGAGTGAGTCGTTCATTTGAACGACTCGAAATAAAGGATCGTAAGAATCGAATTGTGATACGGACGAATCGTCGTTCAAAAGAATCATAAGAACGATTGTGTGTTTCCGAGTCGTCACGATTCAGAGTTCCAACGATTCATCGATTCTTAGTACGCTATTCTTCAAAGGCAACTTCCGAATCATGCCGAATGATTACGACCGCCAGATGGCAGTCACGTGGAGGACGCGTGTGAACAAAGGAAGCTCGAAACGAACAAACGAAGTTCGTGGGCCGTAATATTACTCGTGAAAACCAAGCTGGCACTTGGCGGTGTCGTCTTCTCACGGAAATAGTAGTGACAGCGGCAAGTTCTCAGACAAATTAAAAGCAAAATACCTATGCTTTGTATTTAGAAGAAATGAAAGTTAAGCTAAATTTGCCTCGTGAGAGGGCTGTCAGCTGCGTTATGAATTACAACGGTGATGTGGACTTGGAAAGACATCTTAGCACAGAAAAACATAGGATTATATGAGCCAAACCACGTCTGCCTCACTGCTAGATTTTGTTACTATAAAAAAGACGTCTGTAGGTAGATACATTCAAGCCACACAACCAAACTGGCATACCGCGTAGTTTTGCACCACCTTTCGCACATATCGACTCGTCTTTTCTGGAATACTGAAATAAAACAATAGATGCAATCAAATCAAACGTGACCTTTCATCAATTAAGGCATTACACGTATAAATCGAGAATCACACTTGTAACGTCACATGCATGTTTACTCATAAATAAACTATTTCTGGCATATCTTATCATGACACAGTTTGATTCTAACCCCATTGACAATTTCAGACATGTCCTGCCATCTGTGAGTACGATGTAGAACTTTTTGCATTCCGTAAGAATCGTGCCAGCGCAGACTAGAATGAATCGTGAACGAATCGTAGCAATCGATTCGCAATTTGCATTCCGTAAGAATCGTGCCAGCGCAGACTAGAATGAATCGTGAACGAATCGTAGGAATCGATTCGCAATGTGAGATTGAATCGTAGGGATCGAATCGGGAAACAGAATAGTGTTGTCCAACTCTAGTGGGGACCATACATCTGGTATGTCGCGAAGACTGAACTGATCTCGGTTCAACGCAATTAGGTGAGATAAATCCGTTGTTCATCTCACTGGAAAAATTCCATCAGTGAGTGTTAAAACATCGTATAGTCCTGCTGCATTGCTGACCAACTACGAGATCGTAGGAATCGATTCGCACTGTGAGATTGAATCGTAGGAATCTAATCGGGAAACAGAATAGTGTTGTCCAACTCTAGTGGGGACCATACATCTGGTATGTCGCGAAGACTGAACTGATCTCGGTTCAACGCAATTAGGTGAGATAAATCCGTTGTTCATCTCACTGGAAAAATTCCATCAGTGAGTGTTAAAACATCGTATAGTCCTGCTGCATTGCTGACCAACTACGAAATCGGATTCAAATCGAATAGGAAATATACAATAAACACGTATTACAGCGGCTGCGAGAAAGAACATGCTAAGCCATGCTGTGCGAATGTGTGGTTTTATTTTCCTTGTCACAGTGTCACAGTCATTTTTAACGTAAAACGGGGTAGTATTTTATGGCTAACCTTATAATTCTACCTGTTCATAGATTACTACCATGCGAAATACTGTCATTAACGCTACTATCCTCACACGTCCTGCAGCTGGAAAGGTTTCTCTCAGACCCCGTGTGCTAATGATTCCAACCGATTTTCACTTTGATTTTGCTTCACATTCCATGCAAGGATCCGTTTGTAATAACAATAAATATGATCAGAGAGAGGGGGGAGGAGGAGATGGACAAGGTAGGGGGAAGGAAATTCATACATACAGTTGGAGAAGGAGAACATGGACTAAGATGAGGGACGAGGAGATGGATAGAGTGAATATGGGATAAGACTTGCACAGGGAGCGAGGGGAAGGTGATGGGCAGAGACAGGAGGGAGGGGGAGGAGGAGGGGGAAGAGATAAAGGGAGGGGGAAGGAGGAGGTTAGTCCATACATACTTAGCAATTGCGAAGCACTGCCAGGTCCGCTATGTCGACACAAATTCGCCGAAAACGGGCTGAAGACGATAATACCATGGGTCTGGATTCTCATAGTCTCTTTCCCACTAGTGCATAAATACAGAATAAAGCTGCGAGCATTAAGGAGCTGCGGTGGCAGTATTGCACTGATATCTTTGTAAATTCATGTCTCTGTCATTTTTTGTTCAATCTCATTGAAATTTTGCACACTGATCCAATATGCTTTAAATAAGTTTTACAGAACTGTTAACAAAACTTTTAATGCTGCAAGAGATTTTGGAATTTGTGACATTATTATTTTAAGGTACACGTTTCCATTTTTCCAGGCAAATTTTGCAAATTTTTTCGATGGTAAAATAACCTACGCTAATAAATGTACAATCAAGTGCGGTAACTTTTTGTTAAATTATTTCTATCATTTTCCGTGATATTTAGAATTTGAACATTTTTTGACATATATTATCAACCATAAAACTCCAGAATGAGATTTTCTCTCTTCAGTGGAGTGTGCGCTGATATGAAAATTCCAGGCAGATTAAAACTGTTTGCCGGACCGAGATTCGAGCTCGGGACCTTTGGAAGGTAGGAGACGAGGTACTGGCAGAAGTAAAGCTGTGAGGACAGACTGTAAGTCGTGCTTGGGTAGCTCAGTTGGTAGAGCACTTGCCCGCGAAAGGCAAAGGTCCCGAGTTCGAGTCTCCGTCCGGCACACAGTTTTAATCTGCCAGGAAGTTTCAACGATAAAACTGTTTATAATGTCTAGATTTAAATTTTGTTCCACTCGCATATTGTTTCCGTGTAAAAGAATAAAGAATAAGTGTGCCAAATTTCATCGAAATATTTCTCCAATAGTTTCTGATGTATGTGTTCCTGAAGGGAGAAAACCTTTAGTTACAGAATAGTCGTTTTAAAGTTTGGATGAAATGTCTTAAAAACTTTTTAATCATACCTGAA
This sequence comes from Schistocerca piceifrons, assembly GCF_021461385.2. Taxonomy (NCBI): domain Eukaryota; kingdom Metazoa; phylum Arthropoda; class Insecta; order Orthoptera; family Acrididae; genus Schistocerca; species Schistocerca piceifrons. The sequence goes on along the minus strand of NC_060146.1, from coordinate 164,294,381 downwards.
ACTGCCCACAACCATATTCCGGTTCTTTCTCATCATCCTTCACAGCTCTTTTAGCTCCTTTGCTCCTCTGCCTAGCAATTTTTTCTATATTCTGTACCAAAGTCTCCGACTTCACGATTCGTTGCTCTTCAGTGATCCGTAGTATCTACTCAGTGAAGAGTCCAGGTGTAAACTTGCCAAGGATGTGAAATCCTGTCGCATTCCCATCAATAAATACCGCTGCAACTTCCAAAGCAAAAATCTTCACTATCAAATTGGAAATAAACACAGCCTTTGGACATCTCTTCCAAATAAGAGCATTGAAACTTTGATTTGGGTTCAGCGTTTTGCCATGCAGACATTCTTCTAGCAGTTCTAGTAAAGCCAGTGCTCGAAAAGTTGGTTTAATGGCCATTACAACCTCATAAGGAAAGTTATTTTTATGTCTGTAAACTTCTCCACTTTCCTTGCTTTTCAGAAATGTGCACAATTCATTAGAACATAGGCCACGTGTAGTGTCTGTCGACAAGTAATGAAACCAAATGGCCTATACTGCCTTCTTCATACTATCCAAATCTGTGAGGCTACTTCTAATTGCAGTGTCATAATAGATTTGCAGGCTGTCACTTCATTTCCTTGTTAGTTTGTTTTTACCTCCCAATGGCTTCCCACCCTCTAGTAGCTTGACTTTATTGTCTGGAACGAGTGTTCTGAGTCGTCCACTCATCCTCTTCTGAATATGGCCTAAGAACTTCAGTTTTTCAGTAGTGCAGTCTTTTCCATTGGGCTGACTTGCAACTTCATTCTTTAAAGCACTATACTCTCCGACTCCTAAATACTGTGTATCTTATTCTATACTTTCGCAAAGACCTAAGGAAGACGAGTTTCATATCAGCAGTTTCCATCCCAACACTAGAGCCCACATAATTCCTGCTATAAACAGCTTTGTGAGCTTCTTGCCAATTTTTTTTTTTTTTTTTTTTGCCTGCTACATTATATTTCTTGTGCAGAACAATATTTAGACATCACCTGTAAGTCTACAACTTTTCCAGAGTCGATACTAATGACCATTGAAATTCCATGCAATGAAGTATGCCCCCTCTTCATCCAGGAACTGTCACAGGAAAGTGATGTATCTTTAATATTAGTTGCATCACAACTTTCTTGAATTGCCCCCTGGACTGCCATTTTCATTTTCATGGTCTCTTCACTTACTTCTGCAACTGCCTTGAGGAGAGTAGCGTTCATTGCTGTAAATTTCAGTGGAGGACCAGGTTCATAGTGCCACACAGAAGGTTTCCATCATCTTTTCCAATCCTATACACCTTAGTCCATAAGCAAATCTCACATTGGTTTCAACGTTCTATTACTGGTCTTCGATATCTTGAATGGTGTGTCAGCATCACAGTTTTGCTATAAAATGTGCAATGTGCAAACCAACATTCTCTCTTTCAATCATCCACCAAATTCACATTTCCTCCACAAAAAAAGAACTTTCGGGCTTTTCTAAGTGCATCTGCCACCAATTCCAGAGCCACAATTCTGAAAGCTGTATTTCTGTCATGATTTGTTTCTCCTGACACAATACCTTCCCTAAGTTTTAGTTTAGATGCACTTGAAGACAAGCTAATGTTTGCATCTGCACTCCCAACCCTAACTTTAGCATCGGTTTTATGCTTTATAGTGGAAATATGGGGCTTACATGAAGAAATACTTTACTAGGTCTAGGCATTGTAAAAATATATTGAACCCTGAATGACACAATAAATCCAACTTTTCTCAAATTCCACTAAACAGCACAAAACTTGTTTACAAAGTTCCACAGCTTTCTATACCATACTGCTTGGACGAAAAAAAAATGGCTCCAATGCCTTCTATACAACAGTGGTGTTGCATCCAAAAATTCACAGCTTTGTAAAGCTATATTTTCCAGGTGTACAGGAAAAATTGAGCAAGAAAATTTTTCCTCCACTGCCTACCTTGAAAAGTGGGTATGGCGCATTACATTGCTTAGGTTTTAACTTTTCTATATCATTTGTACTTCGAATTTCAAAAAGAAATTTGGAATAACAATCTTAACTATATTTATTTTAAAATAAGCAAATAAAAGAATTGTGATTCTCTTCATTACTTCTGTCACCATCCCCCCTTAAGTGATGAATGTAAGGGATTACAGCATAACGATGTAGACACTGTGATGTGTGGAAGCGTGGGTCGGTTTGAGACGCATGCATGGATAGCCAAAGTGGTAAGGGCGAGAACTCGCGATAAACGAGAAATCCAGATTCAAATTCTGGTGCAGTAAAAGGTTTCATGCGTCACTAAGAGGTAGTACATCTATATCTGGCACAGCTGATGCCAACATATTCGCATTTGACGAATTTATTTCGAATAAATACTTAGTAACGAGCGTAGGTACAGCCCAAAGGCTGCACGTGTCATGCCGCAATGGGATGACGACAGGTATCTGCTGATACGTGAGGAGAGGTGCTCACAAGGAGGGAAATTCTCCATCGCACCCCCCCCCCCCCCCCCCCCCGTACCACGCACAATCCCCGCGCAGATTCAGTCATAGGTAAGATGGCACAGTAGATAGCCCATCAAAAACTGAACACAGACCAAGCATGAAAAAAGAAAGAAGGTGGACTGAACTGTGAAAAAGAAGCTACAATAGAAACAGTGAGTGGTCCAAGAACTTTGACAACATTTAAGTAGCCAACGCTTTGTGATCCTGTTGTTACAGTACTGGACTGCGAAGTAGGAGAAGCGTGTTCTAACCTCCCTGGTGCCATTTACTTTTTACTTATTTATTTTTTCACATAATGAACTGCCGGCCCGCTCGTTGAAATTTTTTTTTCTCTTTATGTAGTCTTGCTAGTTGTCGTATTATACGGTGGTTGTCGAATATGAGCCATGTGATAAGAATAAGTTACCGTCGCAAGTAAATGTGATGAATAGGGAGGGCAGGTGAGATGCCACATTAGACGTCTCATAGAAATGACAAATAAACGGGTGTGAACTATGTTACAATAAAGAAATTCGAGAGTCAACCAAAAGGGTAGGTAACTTAAAGAACGTCAGAAACATACGTTTTGACAGAGCACAGGGGAGAGTGTGTGACATTGTTGCAGCTTATGTGACAAACTATTATGTTTTCATCATTTCCTTGGGAGTCATCGCATTTATTTTCATACGAGCACCTACATTGGGCAAGGAGGCATATCTCACTCACTCACCAGTGAGTCGATAAGAGATTCCTATCATATGACACACGTGCTGACACTATTGCCTTCCACGTCACACCAGACATGTTTTCCGGTGGAGAATTCGGTTGTCTTTGTCGACTTGTCATCAAAAGTTTGCGGTTGTCATTCAAAGGCCACTTCCTTACAACTGCTAATAGATTAGTTGTGCAGAATGAACTGTCATTATAGAACCGTTCCTCACACCTCGGTGTAACGAACGGACATTACACCATGACACAGATGCAAATTTGAATACAGAGAAGAAAAAAAGGAATAGATGGGCTCGTGGGAGGTTTGAACAAGGGTTGCCAAGTTGAGAGTCCAACACTGTAACCACTTCTCCATAACACCGTAGCACGGTTACGTTACTCTGTATTGCGGTTCCTGTGCTTGGACCGTTCACTGTCTCTATTTTGCTTTCTTTTTCACAGTTCAGTACACTTTCTTCCTGAAACTTCCTGGTAGATTAAAACTGTGTGGCGGACCGAGACTCGAATTCGGGACCTTTGCCTTTCATGGGAAAGTGCTCTACCATCTGAGCTAACGAAGCACGACTCACGCCGCATCCTCACAGCTTTACTGCTGCTAGTACCTCGTCTCATACCTTCCAAATTTAACAGAAGCTCTCTGCGAACCTTTCAGATCTAGCACTCCTGAAAGAAAGGATATTGCGAAGACATGGCTTAGCCACAGCCTGGGGGATGTTTCCAGAATGAAATTTCCACTCTACAGCGGAGTGTGTACTGATATGAAACTTCCTGGCAGATTAAAACTGTGTGCCGGACCGAGACTCGAACTCGGGACCTTTGCCTTTCGCGGGCAAGTGCTCTACCAACTGAGCTACCCAAGCACGACTCACGCCCCGTCCTCACAGCTTCAATTCCGCCAGTACCTCGTCTCCTACCTTCCAAACTATACAGAAGCTCTCCTGCGAACCTTTAAGATCTAGTACTCCTGAAGGAAAGGATATTGCGGAGACATGGCTTAGGTACAGCCTGGGGGATGTTTCTAAAATGAAATTTCCAGTCTACAGCGGAGTGTGCGCTGATATCAAACTTCCTGGCAGATTAAAACTGTGTGCCGGACCGACACTCGAATTCGTGACCTTTGCCTTTCGCAGCCAAGTGCTCTACCAACTCAGCTACCGAAGCACGACTCACGCGCCGTCCTCACAGCTTTAGTTCTGCCAGTACCTCGTCTCTTACCTTCCAAACTTCACAGAAGCTCTCCTGCGAACCTTGCAAATCTAGCACTCCTGGAAGAAAGGATATTGCGCAGACATGGCTTAGCCACAGCCCTGGGTGAGGGAGGGGGGGAGGGGGGGGGGGAGGGGGAGGGGGGCCGCAGGAGAGCTTCTGTAAAGTTTAGAAGGTAGGAGACGAGATACTGGCAGAAGTAAAGCTGTGAGGACCGGGCCTGAGTCGTGCTTCGGTAGCGCAGATGGTAGAACACTTGCCCGCAAAAGGCAAAGGTACCGAGTTCGAGTCTCGGTCGGGCACACAGTTTTAATGTGCCAGGAAGTTTCATATAAGCGCACACTCCGCTGCAGAATGAAAATCTCATTCTGGGCCCTTTCTTCCTGTTTTCGTGTGTTCAGTTTTTGACGGGCTATCCACTGGGCCATCTTACCACTAAATCTGAGAGGTGTGTGACGGGGAATTTCCCTTGTGAGAAGACCAGTTACTAAGAAACCAATGAAGAACCTGAGAAACCGCTGAAGAAAGGTATGAAACTGAGCGAGCTGTTGGATCCCGCCCTCACGACCACTCTCACCTGTGGCCGGACGGCGCCACTCCTCTCGTCGTCGTGGTCGTGGCTCGCTGCCCTGCTGGGCAGCCACGGCGGCAGCGGTTCCCGCTCCAGCGGTTCGTTCAGGTCCGACACCATCTTCTTCAGCCACTTCCTGAGGAAAACGTCCAACTGACTTAGTGCCGAGACTATGGGACTATTCGCTATTACATACGTGAGACCATAAAAGGTTTCCATCATCAAAAAAATGGCTCTAAGCACTATGGGACTTACCATCCGAGGTCATCAGTCCCCTAGACTTAGAACTACTTAAACCTAACTAACCTAAGGACATCACATACATCCATGCCCGAGGCATGATTCGGACCTGCGACCGTAGCAGCAGCGCGGTTCCGGACTGAAGGGCCTAGAACCGCTCGGCCACAGCGGCCGGCTTCCATCATCTCGTCCAGTCCTATACATAGCTTATCTCGTATTGCCTTCACTATTCTGTTAGTGGTCTTCGATGAATGAACCTCGTATGCTTATGACATTTCCTTTTCTTCACTTTTGTACACTGTCAAAAAATGATTCAAATGGCTCTGCGCACTATGGGTCTTAACTTCTGAGGTCATCAGTCCCCTAGACCTTAGAAGTACTTAAACCTAACTAACCTAAGGACATCGCACACATCCATGCCCGAGGCAGGATTCGGACCTGCGACCGTAGCAGCAGCGCGGTGCCGGACTGAAGCGCCTAGAACCGATCCGCCCCAGCGGCCGGCTTCCATCATCTCTTCCAATCCTATACATCTTAGATCATAAGCTAATCTCATATTGGCTTCAATATTCTGTTACTGGTCTTCGATGAGTGAAGCTCCTATGCTTACGACATTTCCTTTTCTTCACTTTTGTGGACTGTCAAAAAAATGGTTTAAATGGCTCTGAGCACTATGGAACTTAACTTCTGAGGTCATCAGTCCCCTAGAACGTAGAACTACTTAAACCTAACTAACTGTAAACGTGAAATGGTGGCTGTAGCTGGGGAAAGTCAGTACTCCGAGATCCACAGTGTTAAGTGCCAAGAAACCCAAAGTTCAGGCCCTGCCTCTCACCAAGGACAACCCAGTGGCCGACGGCTTTCGCTTAACAACCGAGAGCAGCGACGTTTCGTAGAGTTGTCAATGAAAAGAAACAAGCATCACTACGTGAAATTATCGCAGAAATAAATTGTGGAACGCACAACGAATGTATTTGTTATGGAAGTTCAGCGAAATATGACGTTTACATCCTCCGGCAGCAGCATGACAAACGCGAGAGCCGTTGATAACAGGTTCACTTTGCCTGTAGCGTATCTCATGGGCTCGTGGCCATATCGGTTGAACCTTAGACAACTGTGAAACGGTGGCCTGGTCAAATGAATCTTGATCTGACTAGGCAAGAGCTGTCCCTACTGATGATCCGCACGTCGCAGCTGAAATCTCACTCCTGGGACAGCGTTTCCAAGATCTGGCAAGGGCTTTCTATGAAGGCTCTTCCAGGTCAGGAAACGTCCTCATCCATTCCCTAGGTCGGCATGACATGTCACGCGATAAGCATGTGTGTGATGTCCATCACACACATCCATGCCGGAGGCAGAAGTCGAACCTGCGACCGTCGCAGCAGCGCGGTGCCGGACTGAAGCGCCTAGAACCGCTCGGCCACAGAGGCCGGCTTCCATCACCTCTTCCAGTCATATACATCTTAGTCCATAAGCAAATCTCATATTGGCTTCAACATTCTATAACTGGTCTTCGATGAGGGAAGTTCGTATGCGTACGACATTTCCTTTTCTTCACTTTTGTGCACTGTCACGGGTAGGGATGATTTTGATGTACAATACTCAGTGTGTTCAAACTATTGCAGCCACATCTGACGCTAACTGCATAACAACGCATGGAAGCCACTTAAGACAATAATAATGTGTTAGGTGGATATGATAATTACTACTTGTACACTTCATATACATCTAAATGAATATTCTGCAACTCAACCCTTTCGTGACCAGCGCAACACACACAGAGATGACAAAATCATGAAATAAGTCCTAATATGGTGTCACACCTCCTTTTGCCCAGCGTAGTGCGGCAGCTCGACGTCGCATGGATTCAACAAGTCGTTGGAACTCCATCGCAGAAATATTGAGCCATGCTACCTCTACACCCATCAAAAATTTCGGAAGCGTTGCCGGTGTAGGATTTTGTAAACAAACTTAACTCTTCATTATGTCCCATATGTGTCCTATGGGATTCACGTCGAGCGATCTGGGCGGCCGAATTATTCATTGAAATTGTCCACAACATTCTTCAGACCGGTCGCGAACAATAGAAGCCCAGTGAAATGGCACACTGTCATCCACAGAAATTCCATCTTTGTTTGGGAATATGAATAGCTGCAGATGGTCCCTAAGTGCCGAACATAAGCATTTTCAGTCAATGATCGGTTCAGTTGGACAAGATGACAAAGTCTATCTCATGTAAACATAAAAAAAAGTCCGAACAGACATTGAACACCGAATCCTCGCCGTTGTCATTTTTCGTCACCGGAGCCGCTACTCCTCAGTCAAGTAGCTCCTCAATTGGCCTCACAAGAGCTGACTGAACCCTGCTTGACAACAGTACGTGGCAGACCCGGACGGCGACACATCCAAGTGATAACCGAGCTTAACTTCAGTAAAGTAACGGGAACCGACGTTACCACTTCGGCAAGGCCGTTGTCTATACGAGAACACAGGCCACACCATTACGGCGCCACCACCAGCTTGCACAGTAACTTGTTGCCAACTTGCGACCATGGCTTCGTGGGGTCTGCCCCACGCTCGAACGTCACCACCAGCTCTTGCCAAGTCAGATCGGGATTCATTTAACCAGGCCTCGGGTCACGGTTTCACAGTTATCTAAGGTTCAAGTGATATGGCCAATAGCCCATGAGAGACGCTGCAGGCAAAGTCAACCTGTTAGCAACGGCTCTCGCGTTTGTCATGCTGCTGCCGGAGGTACATTCGTTGTACGTTCCACAATTTATTTCTGCGGTTGGTTATTTCACGTAGTGTTGCTTGTATTTTTTTTTTATTGAAAACTCTACGAAACGTCGCTGCTATCGGTTGCTAAACAAAGCTGTGTGTGTGTGTGTGTGTGTGTGTGTGTGTGTGTGTCTGTGTGTGTTGGGGCTTACGGGCGCTCAACGTCGGGGTCATCAGCGCCCTGACACACATTAAAAGAAATGAATGTCGACAAATTTAGTAAAATGGAAGCATACACGCAAAGAAAGCGGGAAACGATGAAAAATGCTGTATAAGAAATTAAAACTTATTGATTGGTGACTGCATGGAGTGCTGTGTGCACGACGCCCATATACGTTAAATTAAAAAGAAGGTCAGCGTTGGCCGTAATATTGATGTTTTATTGATAGCAGAATCGATTTTAGATTACATAGTGATCATCTTCAGTGCTGTACAAATTAAACTCAGACACTGATATCAAGTTATCAATAACCAAAACTGAGAAACGATCACAATAACTGAACAAACAGTTACTGTGATCGCTTCTCAATTTTGGGTATTAATAACTTGATACCAGTGTCTGAGTTTAATTTGTACAGCACTGAAGATGATCACTATGTGATCGAAAATCGATTCTGCTATCAATAAAACATCAATATTACGGCCAACGCTGACCTTCCTTTTAATTTAAGAAAATAAAACGTAAGGAAAACGAGACAGGAGCGTCAAGGGTGCCACAGGAAAGTGTCACTGGCTGGCCACTTACGTAAAATATGAGCCGGCCAGTCACCCTGTGAACAAATTAAGACCCTCTCCCTAAAATCTTGGTAAAAACGTTGGACAAGTCATAGCACTTTAAAACTTTAACTCAACGCAAACGCCGCTGCTTTCGGTCGTTATGCGAAGGCCGTCGGCCATTGGGTTGTCCTTGGTGAGAAGCAGTGCCTGAAATTTGGGTTTCTCGGCACACTCTTAACACTGTGGATCTCGGAATACTGACTTTCCCAACGAAATGGGATGTCCAAATACCCAGCTCCAGCCGCCATTCCGCGTTTACAGTCTGTCAACCCTCGTCGTGCGGCCATAATCACGAAGTAAACGTTTTGTCATGAATCACCTATGCATTTTTATGATTTTGACTCACTTGATACTTCAGATCTTGTGACTAGTTCAGTGTCACACACACACATGTACGGCAAATAATTTAATACGAGAGTTTTTACTTTACAGTTTTTTGTTAACCATAAGCTCTCTTCTATACATATTGTGTATATTGGTCACGAGCGTACTGATCAGGTCTGTAAGCGAATAAGACGTGTTGAGATTGGTTTGAAACATCCAGTATAAGAAGTTATGAAATTTTTGTTCACTGATACGGAGCTCGCATTAAATACTTATACGAAGATAATTCTAATTCTTCGTACTTTTCTTCACTTACAGACAATGCATACCCTTTTCTTTATTCTTTGTTTTACTTATCCTATAGAAATATTTAACAAACTCATAAAAACCAATTCAAAAATTTTGCGTTAAGGCTAGCGGGCTATGTTGGGCACTATGGTTACGTTGGCTGTACTCTCTGTCGATGCAGAGGTGACATCTCTGACTCAACGTCGGCTTTAACTGTGCCTGCGTAGTGGTGAAGAAGGGAAGTGACTCCATACAGTGACGGAGAGCTAGCAACAAGAGCGCGTTTCGATGTATGCACGGTCAGTGCAGACAGCTCGTTTACATGGCTCTAAATGGAAGACACTGTCCTCTGTCTTACTGAATGATCTCATTGTGTATATTGGTCACGAGCGTACTGATCAGGTCTGTAAACGAATAAGACGTATAGAGATTGTCCATCGTAACTGCTCTGGAGACACTGTGTTTTCATGTACTGTGTGGTAGTCACTGTGCTTCAGGTTACGGCTCCTTGCTGTCATGTAACGTAACTGTTCTTGGAGCAGTTGCTAGATTGGGTGCCCCATGTGAGACGACGATGTAGATGCGAACTGCAGACGCATTCTTTTACTTGTTGTGCTCCAGCGATAAGCATCTCCAGCGTGTGATGCTAATCGGAGTAAAAAAATGTGACGTTAAGCTCACCTCCTTTACAGAACTTCTTTCCCTATTTGTTCGGTACTAGACATTGCCGGTATTGCATTCAGTCATGTACAATATATTTACTTCATTTTGCTGATTTATGTTAAGTTGCCCGGGTCGCATATGTTAGTGGAATCTTGTAGTGCGTTTCTAAAACCCCAATGTTTCAATGGCTCTGAGCACTATGGGACTTAACATCTATGGTCATCAGTCCCCTAGAACTTAGAACTACTTAAACCTAACTAACCTATGGACATCACACAACACCCAGTCATCACCAGAAAGAGGAAATCACTGACCCCGCCGGGAATCGAACCCGGGAACCCGGGCGCGGGAAGTGAGAACGCTACCGCACGACCACGAGCTGCGGACGTGCAATGTTTCAGGTGTACTAAGAGGTATTTTGTATACTGTGTGAAGGTCTTGGAAACCTATCAGACGAGTATTCGCATGTAATGAAAGGCACCTCGGAACTGAACGAGCATTGCAAAATGGAAGGAATCGTTTCTGATATTCTGTTTGATAATAATTTCTAATGTTGATCTGACTGTCAGACGAAATAAGCAGAATTTGCTCAAAATAGGTTATTGTTCATTCGTAGCGTAAGATACTGCTGGTTAAAAATCTATTTTGTGGCCCCATTATTTACATTTATGGTGGAGTTTTTCTTTTAAAACTGCAACTGTAGTAGAGTTATCAGCTGTACGTTTACGTTATCAGAGATTGGCACTTGTGAATATACTGGTGTTTGCAGTGTAATTTCAATTCATACAATTTATTTGGCGCTCCTGTGAACAACTGTTTACTGCGTTCAACTGATTTTTAATTCGGTCAGCTTCTGTGCTGTTGGATCAATTATTGTTTTAAGAGCAGTGTAATAATCTCGAACTGCAGCTGGTTTGAACAATTATCGTGTTTCAGCAGACTAATTTGTTTTTATGAGATGTTTGATGATGGAAGGCAGTTGTTCTATGGAGCACACAACTGTAATCTGTTGAGTTGTGAAATTTTTAATAAACCTGTTGTACGTAGCATATCTGTCACTCAATGATTTTTCACCCTTTCTTAATCTATGGGTCTCAATGCTTCTGCACTCTACAATTTACTTCATTGACTATTCACTTTTGCCGGCCGCGGTGGCCGTGCGGTTCTAGGCGCTACAGTCTGGAACCGAGCGACCACTACGGTCGCAGGTTCGAATCCTGCCTCGGGCATGGATGTGTCTGATGTCCTTAGGTTAGTTAGGTTTAATTAGTTCTAAGTTCTAGGCGACTGATGACGTCTGAAATTAAGTCGCATAGTGCTCAGAGCCATTTGAACCATTTTGAGCCTGGAGTATACATTTCCAAAGAAGTTCAAAATGGTTCAAATGGCTCTGAGCGCTATAGGACTTAACATCTGAGGTCATCAGTCCCCTAGACTTAGAACTACTTAAACCTAACTAACCTAAGGACATCACACACGTCCATGCCCGAGGCAGGATTCGAACCTGCGACCGTAGCAGCAGCGCGGTTCCGCACTGAAGCGTCTAGAACCGCTCGACCACAGCGGCCGGCGCAGTCAGTCTAAAACGCCGGTTTCCTAGAGAGATTCCAATTTCAGTTCACTGAGAATGTATGTAATACTCACTCTTGATAGAACCTACCATTTAGAAATTCCTTCAAAGTCTTTCATTAATTCGACGTGGTTGGTATTTCAAACGCTCATGCAGTATTCAAGAATGGGTCGCAATAGTGTTGTAAACGCGTCTCCTTTATAGATGAGCTGCAATTTCCTAGAATTCTTTCAATAAACTGAAGTCGACCATTCGCCTCCCAGCTAGAAATTCTGTCCAAGTTCTATTGTATCGTCCTACTGTCACTTAACAATGACACATACACTACTGCGTCCTCAGAAAACAGCCGTAAAGTATTGTTGATCGTTTTATAAAGAGAGCAAGAGCGGTCTTATCGCACTTCCCTTGGGCACTCTTGACGGTACCTTTGTCTCTGACGATACACGTGCTGTCGATGACAACATACTGGTTTCTATTACTTGACAAGTCTTCGAGCCACTCACATATTTGGCAACCATTTCATTAACAGTCTGCAGTGTCGCACCGTGTCAAAAGTCTTCCGGAATTCTAGAAATATGGAATCTCCCTTTGCTCTTCATCCATAAAAAAAAAGCATTCTGTCTTCAGGCTGCAAGTGGCCCATCGGGACCATCTGACCGCCGTGTCATCCTCAAATGAGGATGCAGATAGGAGGGGCGTGTGGTCATCACACCGCTCTCCCGGTCGTTATGATGGTTTTCTTTGACCGGAGCCGCTACTATTCGGTCGAGTAGCTCCTCAATTGGCATCACGAGGCTGAGGGCTCCCCGAAAAATGGCAACAGCGCATGGCGGCTGGATGGTCACCCAACCATGTGCCGACCACGCCCAACAGCGCTTAACTTACGTGATCTCACGGGAACGGTGTATCCACTGCGGCAACGCCGTTGCTCGCTCTTCGTCCACAGTTCCCGGTATATCATGTGAGAAAAGATCAAGCATCGTTTCGCACGACCAGTGCTTTCTAAAACTATGCAGCTTCGTGGACATAACCTTCTCGGTCTCCAGAAAATTTATTATATTCGAACAAAGAATATTCTGCAGCAAACCGATGTTAGAGATACTGTTCCGTAATTTTGCCGGTCCTTTCTTTTACCCTTCTGATATACAGGAAACACCTGCGCTTTTTTGCAGTCGCTTGCGACTTTGCGCTGGGCGAGATATTCGCACCGGGAGATTCTGACTTTTTTGCAACTCTTTCAGTTGTTCCTTCCCCAGGGATGCCTATCACTATATTCCTCCATACAGGAGTCTGTTCCACGGTCAAAAGCCGGCTGGGGTGAACGAGCGGTTCTAGCCGCTACAGTCTGGAACCGCGCGACCGCTACGGTCGCAGGTTCGAATCCTGCCTCGGGCATGGATGTGTGTGATGTCCTTAGGTTAGTTAGGTTTAAGTAGTTAGTAAGTCTAGGGGACTGTTGACCTCAGATGTTAAGTCCCATGTTGCCAGAGCCATTTGAACCATTCCACGGTCAAAAGATTGTATGTTTGTACGATTTTCCTGCGTTAAGCGTTTCTTAAACGTGAGATGCAAAAGTTCGAGGTTTCTTTTGCTGTCATCTGTTGCCACAACACACTCTTGAAAAATGCCTGGACAGAAGCCTTGGGCACGCTTACTAATTTTATGTAGCACCAGAATTTTCTGCGATTCTCTCAACATTTAATGTATTGTGATGGAAGCTGTTGTAGGCTTCGGCATCGATCCTTTTATAGATACACGAGTTTCTCTTAAATTTCTCCTGTCGACATTTCTGAGTTCGTTTATGAACCTGGAGTGCAATAATCTCTGCTTCCTCAGCATTTCCAGAATTTATTATTAAACCACGGTGGGCCTTTTTCGTCCTGAATCCACTTATTCGGTGCATACTTCTACAGCCGGCCGCAGTGGCCGAGCGGTTCTAGGCGCTTCAGTCCGGAACCGCGATGCCGCTACGGTCGCAGGTTCGAATCCTGCCTCGGGAATGGATGTGTGTGACGTCCTTAGGTTAGTTAGGTTTAAGTAGTTCTAAGTTCTAGGGGACTTACGGCCTCAGATGTTAAGTCCCATAGTGCTCACACCCATTTGAACCATACTTCTACCACAGTCTAACATAACAGTCGCGACACTTCGCCTCGATTTTGTTGCCTACAGCGCCAGCAGCGCCCCAAGCGGCTGGTAGGTTGAACTGCGAGTTCGGCGCGATCGTGAAAGCGAATAGTGATTGATTGTTTTGATTTATACAGTGGTTTTTACCATCTGGAGCGTTTGTAGCGCAATAAATTGCAGCAACAACAGGAAGAAGACACCACAGCTGTCTCTTTTTAGGTTTCCTAAAGATCCTGAGAGGTACATACCATCATGTTACTAAACTGTATCGTCCGGATTCACTTGCAAACTATGTATGTATAAATGATGAATGTATCGTTTTAGGAGCAGAAAATGGCTTGTTAATAGCAGACGAGAAGACCTTATGAAGAAAGACCCAGTTTACCTGTATCATAATATTAGGTTTTGTCCGCTACATTTCGAAGAAAACCAGTTCATGAACGTAGACAATAACAAACTCGTGTGGAATGCAGTACCCATTCTGTTTAACATCCTAAATAAGCCACCTCAACTGACGATGAAGAGGAAACTGCCACAAAGATTCGGCAGTCAATCTGAAGCTGTAAAAGAGTCGTATGACACAGAAGCAGCCAGTTCAGCTCTCCATGTATCAGTGCCAGATTCGTGCGAATCGTCACCACAGACGTGCTTTGACGATAAAGTGGTTAGATAAGTGCAGCTGTTAATGTCTGTACAAAAGCGTGTGAAGTGTCAGAATGTGCAGATCGAGCGAAACTGTTACGGGACAAGGAAAGTGCCTACAGACAGATTGTTTGAAAATTATTCAAATATTTGGTTTTTCATGAAATGTAATGTAATCAGCTCATTATAATGTTTTCAGCATATTTCTGCCACTATTTGGCAGTTGCTTTACCCACTTTGAATAATATAAAGATTAAGGTCGTACTTGTGGCAACAGGCAACAATGACAGACAGGGTAGGCCTACAGAACGATAAAGGAGCTGTCGATCGCTTTTGCATGTAGAGGTACATGTCTGTGCTTCTTACATGTGAATCTGTGTGTTTATATTCTTTTGATATCAACGTGGTAAGCTGCAATTCTGTCCAATGTCACAAGTGTTTCTTCACGAATGTGTTGTAGCTTGCCACTCTATTCATGGTTTTTGTCCTTACTTGCGCTTATTTTAGAATCATTAATAGAAACATATACGCCTTCCGATACTAAACAAACTCTTGGAGGCAAGAAAATAACTCGAATAATTCGGAAATTACGTAGGAAATGGATGTAAACAAATATTATGCTTACAACGCGTCTGACGTTCACCTTACCTGCCGCTTGGAGCGCTAGTGTCGCTCTATCTGTCAAACGGCAACAACTTTTACAGCAGTGAGTGTCGCGACTGTTATGTTAGACTGTGCTTCTACAGAGCGCGATTTACAGTCCGTTTAAACATTGCTCATAATTCCTCTGCGTCCATCATATTGGAACGAAATAACGTCCACTGGTTGTCTAAGTAGAATGCTAACTACTGCTTATATGCTGTTTCAAGCATAAAAACTCTCCTACACTTGTTGACAGGTTTATTAACTTTAGTAACCATCGTCGCTACGAGCACATCATCATTAAGCCGTGGCGGCTCGGGTTTGATCTATCGAACGTACCGCGTATAATATTATCGCTGTATCGCGGAGGAAAGAGACAAGTGGCGCCCCCTCGTGGGGGAAGTCGGGAGGCACCTGGGACAGTCGAGTAGTTGGATTTTGGAGGGCGACCAGAAACAGGAGATAGGCAGTAGCGCGCAGCATGAAGCCGTGTCTGCCGACGCCGTGTGTGGTGGCAAGAGGAAAGTTTGTCACGTTACCTGGTTGTGTTTGGGCGTTTGCGGTGGACTTGGTGGGTAGAGGCGCCGATGCTGCCGGGAACATGCTGCTTCCTTGTTTATGATGGATTTACCGTTTGCTCCTAGTGACTACATTCTCGTCTCTATGGCTCTGTGACTGATGGGATGCCATTGCGAGCACAGTTGGTTTGGATATAAGCAGCATTTTGTTCTCAGTGTCCATCGTTCTGGCGATTGCTGAGTGTGCTTGCCGTTGTGGTGTATTTATTGAGCAGTGTGCTTTGGGCACTTGACCTTACTATTAGCAGTCCATTGCGTCAGGCCGTGTTTATCCTGTGAGGACTTGTGTTCTGCATTTAAAAACTTAGTTGTTGTCAGTCACTGAATTGCTCAAATGCATTCATTCTTCTCTGCTTAAGTGTTATTGTTTTACGCCCGTCTAAAAAAAAATTGCTCTGAGTACTATGGGACTCAACTGCTGAGGTCATTAGTCCCCTAGAACTTAGAACTAGTTAAACCTAACTATCCTAATGACATCACACACATCCATGCCCGAGGCAGGATTCGAACCTGCGACCGTAGCGGTCTCGCGGTTCCAGACTGCAGCGCCTAGAACCGCACGGCCACTTCGGCCAGCTTTACGCCCGTCTGAATGGGAAAACGATAAAGGCCTTACTATTACTGACCTTCTTGTGTGCCACTGACTTGGTTGTGTTTCTCAGCCACGTAATTTGTGCGTTTATTGTAACGAACCGATGTCTCTGATTAATGTTTCCCTGTGACATTGAATGTTAATCTTGTAACGAACACTGTTTTAAATATTTTAATCAGTGTGTTGCAGGACATGTACTATTTGTGCCTCGCAAGTGGAGAGCGGAGGTGGTTTATCGGCCATGATGATGTGTTGGTAGATCCGTTTCACGAGTCCCGGCCAGTCACCCGGAGATTTAGAAGTTGTATGTTGTGTTAAGTTAATACTCCTTATTTTAAGCGTAGTGCGCTCATGCAGGAAGTTTGTGTGGTTGTGCGCAGATTGCGCGGTATGTTTAGATGACTCTGAATTCACTGTGTTAAGTGGTGTCCTCTGAGGTGCTAGAAGTAGTGGATAGACAGCTGTTTTGGACACGTTGTATATGCAAATAATTTATGTCCTTATTACGTTGGTGAGTTGCTTGCCCTTTGTGTTACATGTGGTGCCAATTTCATTAATTTCGCGGGAGGAACCGACCCACTGTGGCAATCAGTTACGTAGTCGCGCCCGCCCACCGTAGCGGGCGTTGTTTACTAGCCCGACGCCTTCCTGTACTTGGTGGCAGGAGCGTGTTGACTGGTTTCTTACGGCTTGTAGTCTGGGAAACCGTGCCTTTGGTGTACACGTGGAAGACTTATGTTTTGCTTCCAGTACCTCGGAGTGGCTCTATGTGGGTAATGAGAACGACTAATGTCGTTGGTGGCTCAGGCCGAAAGTGGTTCATTTGCTAAACAGAAGGTGTATATGCATTTCTATCCCATAATTCTGTAAACATGTTTAGGTGTTTGTTTTTTTAAGTCAATTGAATTGTTGTTCAGAGGATACTATGTATGGCCATTAACTTATGCAGACGTTTAATAACAAGGAAGTGTATTGAATTCTGGTTCCACGTTGTGTTGATTATGTGGGGAAATTGCGTTCAACAGACATTTAATTAATTAGTAAACAACTGAATGCTATTTGTGAGTTGAAGTTTACGGTGTTCCTAAACATATTAACGATTATTTTTAGTAGTTCACTTATGCAGTTAGGCACTTTACAAGGCCTGTTGTGTTGTTTCCTTTTAAAAGTATTATCAATGTTATTAATAAAGAAGTGTGTTGTAAAAAATAAACAGTGAATGAAGTGCCTCAAATCCCTTTGCTCCACACCTTCCGTCATTCACCCTTTGGTGGTATTAACAAACCGTGAAAGCCCATTTCAATGATCACTAGTCGCTGTCACCTTACCGACACTGTCGACAACATCAGGCATGCTTATAGCTGCAAAGTTTAAGATATTGTGTGGGTTGTTGAACCAGCTGCTCAAAACATTTTTTTTCGGAAAACGTGTTCAAAACTGCTTCACAAGAGTCTCTGTCCGTTTCAACTGCACTGAATCCATCGGCGTCGCCTCCTCCCAATATCGATTAGGGCACGCTCTCTGGACTCCTATTCAGTGAGGTAAATTTGAAACAATCCACTACGTCGAGAAGTCCTAGAGTCTGAGCTACTGTGCACTCGAGTAGACATTTTTATTGGCATGTAGAGGACCTACCTTACTGCCTCTGACAATTCTCCTGGGACTGGAGAGGACTGGGACAGAGTACACTCAGCAGTTTCAGGTTAAGCGTACACTGAGTCACAGGATAGCCATATTCACATATACAGATGGAGACAGTATCGCTTATACTGGGTATAAAAGGGCAATGCATTGACGGAGCTGTCATTTGTACTTACAAGGGAACCTCCCTATCGCACCCCCCTCAGATTTAGTTATAAGTTGGCACAGTGGATAGGCCTTGAAAAACTGAACACAGATCAATCGAGAAAACAGGAAGAAGTTTTGTGGAACTATGAAAAAAATAAGCAAAATATACAAACTGAGTAGACCATGCGTAAGATAGGCAATATCAAGGATAGCGTGAACTCAGGAGTGCCGTGGTCCCGTGGTTAGCGTGAGCAGCTGTTAAACGTGATGTCCTTGCTTCAAGTTTTCCCTCGAGTGAAAAGTTTACTTTCTTTATTTTCGCAAAGTTATGATCTGTCCGCTCGTTCATTGACGTCTCTGTTCACTGTAATAAGTTAAGCGTCTGTGTTTTGCGACCGCACCGCAAAACCGTGCGATTAGTAGACGAAAGGACGTGCCTCTCCAATGGGAAACGAAAACATTTGATCGCAAGGTCATAGGTCAACCGGTTCCTCCACAGGAAAACACTCTCTTCTATACGACACTGGTGACGGCATGTGCGTCACATGACAGCAATATGTTGTCGACCCACCTAACTTGTACACTTGGAGAATGGGAAAAAAGATTCTTCTACCTTGCCCGATTTAGGTTTTCTTGTGGATGTGATAATCACTCCCAAAAAAGTGATGAAAACATAAGAGTTTGTCACATACACTGAAAATAAAAAATTAAAATTTTCACGCGATGGAAAACTTCGAACCAAGGACCTCTCGTTCCGCAGCTGCTCACGCTAACCACGGGACCACGGCGCTGCCGAACTCTTACTGTCTCTGATGTTGCCTATCTTGCGCATGGACTACTCAGTTTGTATATTTTGCTTATTTTTTCATAGTTCCACACAACTTCTTCCTGTTTTCTCGATTGGTCTGTGTTCAGTTTGTCAAGGCCTATCCACTGTGCAAACTTATAACTAAATCTGAGGGGGGTGCGATGGGGAGGTTCCCTTGTTAGGTGAATCATGTGAAAAGTTTGAAAGAATGGTTCAAATGGCTCTAAGCACTATGGGACAACATCGAAGGTCATCAGTCCCCTAAACCTAGAACTACGTAAGCCTAACTAACCTAAGGACGTCACACACATCCATTCCAGAGGCAGGATTCGAACCTGCGACCGTAGCAGCCTAAAAATGTTTACGACGTTTTCATGGTCGCTCGACGGGAATTAACATAATTAGAACGTGGAATGGAACTTGAAGCTACACTCCATTTCAAAAATCATTAGAGAATTCAGTATTCCGAGATCCACAGTTTCATGAGTGTGCCAAGTGTACCAGATCTCAGGCATTACCTCTCACCTCTGTCAACGTAGTGGCCGACGGCCTTCACTTAACGACCGAGAGAAGTGACGTTTGCATAGAGCTGCCAGCGCTAACAGATAAGCAACACTGCCAGAAATAGCGGCAAAAATCAAGGTGGGACGTACGACGAAAGTATCCGTTAGAACAGTGCTGCGAATTACGGCGTTAGTGAGGTATGACAGCACAAAACAAACGCGAGTGCCTTTGCCAACAGAACGTCTACAACTGGGTTGTGACCATTTAGGTTGCGTTGTAAACGACTGGAAAAACATGGCGGCGTCAGGTGAGTCCGTTTCCAGTTGGTAAGAGCCGATGGTAGGGTTCGTGCGCAGATCCCACGAAGGCATGGAAGCAGATTGTCAACAGAGCACTGTGCAAGCTGGTGGTAGGTTCATAATGGTATAGGCTATGCTCACGTGTGACTGGGTCCTCTGGTCCAGCTGAAGAGTTTGGACACTATTTGTAATCACTCATTTACTTCATGTTCCCAAGAACCGATGGAATTTTCATTGTTGAAGCTGATGGTGGTTCCATAATGGTGTGGGCTGTGTTCACATGCAATGGACTGGGTCCTGTGGCCAAATTGAACCGCTCATTGACAGGAAATGG